>NC_057795.1:339175140-339392240 GCF_018294505.1 Triticum aestivum
AAGGGAGAGGAGTGGGGGCCGACCTGGGCCGGCCTGGTTGGCCCGATGGCCAGCTGGGCCGCGGTCCAGCAGGGGGGGGGGCTTCTCCTTTTTTTGTATTCTGTTTTTATTTCTTTTCTTTAATTTATTTTCTTTAACTGTTTTAGTTCAATTTAGGGCATTTAAGTATTTGATAAATTTGTGTTTTCTTTACTATAATTACCTCTGTGATATTCGGCACAACCCGAACATTTTTGTTTCGATGTTTGAAAACTGTTGATGTTTGACAATATTTAAATTTTGAATTTGAAAAGTTTCGAACCAACGCGAGATTAAACAGTGACGGAGGTGACGTGGCATATTTAGCAGAGGTTACTGTAGCTTAATTATCCGGGCGTCACAAATCTCCTCCACTACAAGAAATCTCGTCCCGAGATTTAAGCGGTGGAGTAAGGGGGGAAGTTGTGGTTGCGAAATTCTAACGGATCTTCTCGGTCTTGTTTGCTCTCCTCGAAGAGACCGGTCCAGTACATTGATGTTTTCATTTCTCTGCTTCAGGTCATCATGATGAAGTCGGCATCCTTTCTTCGGGATCTTCATCGTATTTACGAATAGGTAACGAGGCATATTGGCAACGATAGTATGTTATAAGGGTAATGATCTGGGATTAACCCATGAATTAGCATATGAGTACCTCTCGAGTTGAACAAATAAAACACATCGAGAGTAAAGTTGGAAGGTACAATAAGAAGTTTCAGGCAGCCAGGCAGTCGTTCAATGCCTAGTCAGAAGGTGAAAGGGGTTTCATGCAACGGAATAATTATTGTTTTCATTGCCAGAATTGATGATCTCATCGGAAGGTGGCTCATGAATTATGTACGAGTCCACGCAGGAGGAATAACTTTGGGAACAGGGGGGTGTACAGGAGAGTCAGGTTTCGATCCTGTGGAACTGTGGGTTATGGGCCCACCATGTGGTTTTAAAAGTAAGGAGGGTGATGACGTCTTGCACGATCATGTAAGTAAGGCATTTCAGAGAGTACCATGTCAGTTATGTCGGCAACAACGTTGGTACCAAGGGCGAGGGACGAAGAGAACCACTTTCCTGCTTGTTGAATGAGGCGGACCAATAGGCAAGGTTCTCGTCCATCGGTGGCTACCGGAATGTCATCAACAATAGTAACAGGGTCTTACTGACAGAATTGCACACCGAGGAGTTTACATAAGCAGTAGAATATTGCTGCTTAGATCATATAGATCACAAGAAAGGTTCAAACAACCAATGGAAAGTAAAATATGATTATCATATTAAACAGAACAATGGAAAGGAAAATGTGTCTAAACACATATTTCAGGGATATATCCTTCCCAAGGACAAGCAGAGCATGATATCCGTGGCAGGATATAATGTAGACAACTCTTTAGGTAAGGGGGGGGGGAGGAATCTCATGATATTACCCATACAACGGTGTTAGGATAAATGATAAATAAAATTTAGCATCGTGCTTCAAATGTTCCTGTTGAAAATCGGAGTACCATTGACATGCTTCGAGATAGCATTGACATGGTCTTCAAGCAAAGGCCGGTTTTTAGATACTCAATGGATCCATCAGGAACAGTTTATAACATAGGTCTTACAATTTCCTCCAAGAAGAACGGTTATCCTTGCAAATAAACCATAATGGTAGGTCCTCCAGCCAGGGGGGTGCTAGGCATGACATCCTGTTACCAGGTCATCAAAGGGCCAACAACATAACTCTTGGAAAGTTGTCCCAACCATCATATCTGACCGAGATTCAGATCCGATTGGTGTAATGATACCTCAGACTCAGGATGTCCGAGAATAAAAGGTGCAACACAAATCGACGAAATGACATTGCAAGATTCTCGGGAAATGAACTATGGGAGCGGGTTCTTGAAGCAATAGTTCATCATTAAACCAAGTTGAGGATGAGGAGGTGGCTGATGGACTCAGCGACAATCCATTGAGATTTTCAAAAGATGGATTTCCACAATTATGTGAACAAGGAAATAACATTTGTCAGATCAGATAATATAATGAGGTATACTCAAGGAGAACATACCCAATTAAACATTGGTTGAAAGGTGCGCCTGAAATATGGGTTGGGTTGCACGACCAATGTCAGAATGGTGATTCAATAATCAATAGCCTAAGAATGAACTTTCGACCATTAACTTCAAAGAAATAGGGTTGCTAGAAGGAAAGAATCCAAACAACACCGTTCACTTGTTGGAATTAACACGGGGACCAAGAAATGAACGAAGATGGCAAGAAGCATTTTGATATCAAGAATTCTTAAGAGGTGGTGAAATTCCCACCACATTCTTGACAAAAAGAGATGGTAATACTTCCGAGGTAAGGAAGATCAAATGCTGGGTAGCAAGGAACTCAAGGTATAACACCAAGCATGAACAAGCTTGTGTTGGTGGGAAGGCCATAAAGTGGTCGATGATAATACAATTCATCAAGGGCAAGGATGGTATTTCTCATCATGAATTCAATTGATATCATGGATGAGCTCAGAATGTTGATGATCACGACACCTTTGTCGCGAGAGTTCATGAAGATGTAATCGATCGGCGACGACATCAAGTCAAAGTAATGATGAAGTGAAAGGTTATTGGAACCAAGGGTACGACACAAACTCGAAACCAAGCTTGTTGTTCAAGGCGAAATGATATGACGATGAGGATCGACGTAAGGTTAGTTCATCGTCAAAAATTGTGCTCCGAGAAGAAGGACCGGGTAGCACAGTTAAAATCATCACGACAATGATATAGCCAAACAGGCTAGGAATGGCGTGATCGGGTACAAACTCGTATTTATAGAAGCTTACTAAAGAGTTGTTGAACCGTAGTGCGGACTCGGTTCAGTTATCGGTGTCTTTGTGTGTATAATAACTCAGAGCCCGCGAAAAATTGGAATCAGTGGGAAGGTAGCACTTGATGAAGAACTCATAAAAAGTTATGCAGTTCCATGATAATCTCGAGATACCAGGGGGGTAATACTCGACACAAGATCAAAGTAAAGGTTGGACTGGTGTATTGATCCATAGATGACAATTGTTTTAACTTGTACGAGAAATGAGATCAAAGAAGAACAATCATGGTCGGAACCACGGTTGCAACAGGCCAGATCCTAGATATAAGATGAACTTATACCAAAGGAATAATTTATTTAAGAGAAGCTTTAATGATAAGATCTACATCGTGTCCATGGGCATGAACACAAGTTCAAGGTCGACTCCCACTTCTCTAATGCATAACCTTTCATTCACTTCTCACGTTCGATGAAGTTGCAGTGTTGAAATTTTATCTGGTGAAGCACCAGAAGAGTATGACTCGTGAAAACTTTCGGGTTCACACGGTTTAGAGAAGGCATATGTTCAACCCATAGGGGCTTCTTAGAAACATATACCACAAGTTTCAAGAGTAAATAACACAAGCCCGAAAGCAGAGCATGGTTGGCCAAGCAGAGGATACAACTTAACAAAGGCATTATGTATCAGGGGAAGAACTCACAAAGTGATCAAATGTGAAGGACACTGGCGGATAACAATCCAACAAAGGACTTGATGGTCCACAAAGGATCTGATACGAGTATCGGTACTCAACTAGAGGAAGAAGAATGCAAGGAGATCAGATTATAGAAACAACTGACTAACTCATTTGTCAAATGCAAAGGAAATATGATTTCCAAATCAAGGGATCAGAAGCAATGCTCTGATTAGGGATGGATAAGTTGAATAGCCTTAGGGTACAATCAACGACAATTGGATTGGTTGAGAACCAATTCCAGTTAAAAGAATGGAAGCTCAGCCGGAAAGGTAATTTATAAGGATCAATGATGATTGCGTGTATTCGCAACATATTGAGTCAACAGACTCAAAATGATAATGACAAGGAATGTCAACAAGATTTCTATACTTATGGGATTAATCATAATGAAAGCAAACAAGAAATTCCAGAGCAATAGGTTGCTGAGGATTTTCGGAATATCGGGTGGTATTTCGAAGACTTTTGTGTAACACATGAACAACTGGGGATGAGCGGATACTCGATAAGTGCGAGAATTAACCGTAGGGGTATTCAAGTGACAAGAACAGCAAGGCAGTAAGCTTAAGGGATTATCGAAACCACGACGAGTTTTTCAGGGTATCTTGTAATAACAAGACCACTGGGGATGAATGTAAGAATAACAAATGCAAGTAGTTATCCATAAGGGTTTGCGGTGGAAGGTGAATTGCAAACGCGACGAACACAAGTTCTCGGGTTAACAGCGGAGAGTATCTTCAGGGTCTTCTGGTGCAGCAGACGATCATCAGTAATAAGGGGCTCTCCGGGTGAAAATGATAACGAGATCCTAATGTTAGATTTAGTAAAATTCATTTAACCCGAATAGAAGAGATGTCAGAGTCCCAGAGTATAGGTCGAGGAATAAAAGATCCTAGTACCACCCAATGGCGACGTGTGCCCGTAAGACACACAGCCATGTTAGTAAAAGTTTTGTAAAGTCTAGACTCAACTTCGGCCAAGGAGTTGGAAAGGGGGATTCCTACAGGCAGTCGGCTCTGATACCAACTTGTGACGCCCCCGATTCAATCGTACACTAATCATGCACGCAAACGTGTACGATCAAGATCAGGGACTCACGGGAAGATATCACAACACAACTCTAAAACATAAATAAGTCATACAAGCATCATAATACAAGCCAGGGGCCTCGAGGGCTCGAATACAAGTGCTCGATCATAGACGAGTCAGCGGAAGCAACAATATCTGAGTACAGACATAAGTTAAACAAGTTTGCCTTAAGAAGGCTAGCACAAACTGGGATACAGATCGAAAGAGGCGCAGGCCTCCTGCCTGGGATCCTCCTAACTACTCCTGGTCGTCGTCAGCGGGCTGCACGTAGTAGTAGGCACCTCCGGTGTAGTAGGGGTCGTCGTCGACGATGGCGTCTGGCTCCTGGGCTCCAGCATCTGGTTGCGACAACCAGAAAGAAAGGAAAGGGGAAAAAGGGGGAGAAAGCAACCGTGAGTACTCATCCAAAGTACTCGCAAGCAAGGAACTACACTACATATGCATGGGTATATGTGTAAGGAGGCCATATCAGTGGACTGAACTGCAGAATGCCAGAATAAGAGGGGGATAGCTAGTCCCATCGAAGACTACGCTTCTGGCAGCCTCCGTCTCGCAGCATGTGGAAGAGAGTAGATTGAAGTCCTCCAAGTAGCATCTCCAAGTAGCATCTCCAAGTATCATCTCCAAGTAGCATCTCCAAGTAGCATCTCCAAGTAGCATCGCATAGCATAATCCTACCCGGCGATCCTCCCCTCGTCGCCCTGTGGAAAAGCGATCACCGGGTTGTCTGTGGAACTTGGAAGGGTGTGTTTTATTAAGTATCCGGTTCTAGTTGTCATAAGGTCAAGGTACAACTCCAAGTCGTCCTGTTACCGAAGATCACGGCTATTCGAATAGATTAACTTCCCTGCAGGGGTGCACCAACTTACCCAGCACGCTTGATCCCATTTGGCCGGACACACTTTCCTGGGTCATGCCCGGCCGCGGAAGATCAACACGTTCGCAGCCCCACCTAGGCAAAACAGAGAGGCCAGCACGCCGGTCTAAACCTAAGCGCACAGGGGTCTGGGCCCATCGCCCATAGCACACCTGCATGTTGCGAGGGCGGCCGAAAGCAGACCTAGCCTAGTGGCGTTCCAGTCCAATTTGGCGCGCGCCGCTCCGTCGCTGACGTCTGAAGTGCTTCGGCTGATACCACGACGTCGGGATACCCATAACTACTCCCGCGTAGATGGTTAGTGCGTATAAGCTCGTAGCCAACTCAGATCAAATACCAAGATCTCGTTAAGCGTGTTAAGTATCCGCGAACACCGAACAGGGCCAGGCCCACCTCTCTCCTAGGCGGTCTCAACCTGCCCTGTCGCTCCGCCACAAAGATCCACACAGAGGGCGTCGGGACAAGTCCTTTGAGCCCCAATCCGTGAATCACTCGCGGGTACTCTTCGAGCTGACCCGACTTTAGTCACCATCTGTATAGTATGTATGTATGTATAGTATATACCCGTGATCACCTCCCGAGTGATCACGGCCCAATAGTATAGCAAGGCAGACCGGACAAGAATGTAGGGCCAAGATGGATAAACTAGCATCCTATACTAAGCATTTAGGATTGCGGGTAAGGTATCAATGACTGTAGCAACAATGACAGGCTATGCATCAGAATAGGATTAACGGAAAGCAGTAACATGCTACACTACTCTAATGCAAGCAGTATAGAGGAGAATAGGCGATATCTGGTGATCAAGGGGGGGGGCTTGCCTGGTTGCTCCGGCAAGAGAGAGGGGTCGTCAACTCCGTAGTCGAACTGGGCAGCAGCAACGTCGGTCTCGTAGTCTACCGGAGAGAAGAGGGGGAAGAAACAGTAAATACGTAGCAAGCAAGTGCATAACAGGACAACAAGCAGAGCTAGACGTGTTCTAACGCGGTATGAGGTGATACCGGTGAAGGGGGAAAACATCCGGGAAAGTATCCCCGGTGTTCCGTGTTTTCGGGCAGAGGAGCCGGAGGGGGAAAGTTGCGAGTTCGATAGGTTAGGGGGGTGTGGCGGACGAACGGACTGCGTATCCGGATTCGTCCCGTCGTTCTGAGCAACTTTCATGTTGAAAATATTTTAATCCGAGTTACGGATTAAAAGATATGATTTTCTAAAGATTTTATTAATTTCTGGAATTTAATTAATTAATTAATTAATTCGAAAAAAATGGATTTATGACGTCAGCATGATGTCATGCTGACGTCAGCAGTCAACAGAGTTGACTTGTTCAACCTGACATGTGGGTCCAGGGGGGACCCACCTGTCATCCTCTAATTAGGTTAATTAGGGTTTAGGTTAATCTAATTACAGTTTAATTAAACTTAACTAGTTAATTAAATTAATTAAACCGGATTAATTAACTTAATTAATTCATTAGTTAATTAATTAATTAATAATTAATTTTATTAAATCATTTTTTTATTTTTTTATACCTTTTCCTTTTTGTTTTCAAAAACGTTATGGGGCACGGGCCCCGTTTGTCATAGGCCCCTAGGGGCCATATTGGGTTCGGGTGCTACAGGCGCCGCAGGTGCGGGCGCGAGGCGCTGCGGGGCGCCCGACCCAGGAGAGGGCCGAGCGGGCGCAGAGGGGGGCGCCGGCGCCGGGCGCGTGGTCGACGGCGTAGCACGGGCGGCCGCCGGAATGGGACGCCGGCAGAAGGGCAGCAGCGGGCACGGCCGACGAGAGGAAGGACAAGGTCGCGAGCGGGAACGGCCGTGGCCGTGGTGGCCGCGAGCAAAGGCGGGGCGCGGGCGCGCGGACGGGCGCGGTTGCCGCGCGGTGAGCGCGAACGCGCATCGGGGATGTGCAGGGGAGGGCGCTGAGGGGGGCTGGCGAGGGCACGGGGCGACCGGCGTGGTGCGGCGCCGTGAGGCCAGTCGGGGACGCGGCCGGGCGAGGGAGAGAGAGGAGGGGCGCGGGGGTGCTCACTGCGGGGAGTAGGGTCCGGGCAGCGGGCTCGACGGAGTTCGGGGAAGTCCGACGCGGGAGATCCGGCGAGGACGACGAGGCGACGGCGATGTAGCTCCGGGCGGGGTCCCACGGCGGCGGTGCGGGCTCCAGGCAGCGTCCGCGAGGTGGTCTGGCGAGGAGGGGACGAGGAGGAGGACGGTGAGGCGGCAGTCCGGTGGGGAGGCGGCGCCGGCGAGGGGGCGCGCCGGCTAGGTTGTGCTCCGGGTGGCGTCGGGGGCCTCCTCCCTCGATCCCGATCCAATCGGGGAGAGGGGGAGAGATATTTTGCGGGGGGTGCGGGGGAGTGTCGGTGGGTGCATGGGGGAGTGGGGGGAGGTTATGGATAAGGGAGAGGAGTGGGGGCCGACCTGGGCCGGCCTGGTTGGCCCGATGGCCAGCTGGGCCGCGGTCCAGCAGGGGGGGGGGCTTCTCCTTTTTTTTGTATTCTGTTTTTATTTCTTTTCTTTAATTTATTTTCTTTAACTGTTTTAATTCAATTTAGGGCATTTAAGTATTTGATAAATTTGTGTTTTCTTTACTATAATTACCTCTGTGATATTCGGCACAACCCGAACATTTTTGTTTTGATGTTTGAAAACTGTTGATGTTTGACAATATTTAAATTTTGAATTTGAAAAGTTTCGAACCGACGCGAGATTAAACAGTGACGGAGGTGACGTGGCATATTTAGCAGAGGTTACTGTAGCTTAATTATCCGGGCGTCACACCAACGTATCTATAGTTTATGAAGCATTCATGCTATTATATTATATGTTTTGAATGTTTATGGGCTTTACTAAGCACTTTTATATTATTTTTGGACTAACCTATTAACCGGAGGCCCAACCCATATTGCTATTTTCTTACCTATTTCAGTGTTTCGAAGAAAAGGAATGTCAAACGGAGTCCAAACGGAATGAAACCTTCGGGAGCGTGATTTTTGGAACGAACGTGATCCAGGAGACGTGGAGCTAAAGTCAGGGAAGCTTCGAGGAGGCCATGAGGCAGGGGGGCGCGCCTGTCGGTGTCAAAATTGGCAGATCTCGGGTAGGGGGTCCCGAACTGTGCGTCTAAGGCTAATGGTAACAGGAGGCTGGGGACACAATGTTTACCCAGGTTCGGGCCCTCTTGATGGAGGTAATATCCTACTTCCTGCTTGATTGATCTTGATGATATGAGTATTACAAGAGTTGATCTACCACGAGATCAGAGAGGCTATACCCTAGAAGCTAGCCTATGGTATGATTGTTGATGATAATGATGATGAGTCCTATGGACTAAAACCCTCCAGTTTATATAGACACCGGAGGGGGCTAGGGTTACACAAAGTCGGTTTACAGAGAAGGAGATCCACATCCGAATCGCCAAGCTTGCCTTCCATGCCAAGGAGAGTCCCATACGGACACGGGACGAAGTCTTCAATCTTGTATCTTCATAGTCCAATAGTCCGGCCAAAGTATGTAGTCCGGCTGTCTGGATACCCCCTTATCCAGGACTCCCTTAGTAGCCCTCGAACCAGGCTTCAATGACGATGAGTCCGGTGCGCAGATTGTCTTCGGCATTGCAAGGCGGGTTCTTCGCCAAATCCGGTGCACCCATTGTAGTGAAGAGTGTCTGGCCTCCCAGTAAGGTTGTACTCCTCGGCTTCTGTGCTTCAATAATGGCCATCTCCATGTGTCGATCGAAGACGAGGGGCCGCGGAATTTTTGCATTTGTCACCCTGATCACATAGGTGAACCGTCTATTTGAGGAGACGGGGATCTTCAGATCCAAATCATGCCTTCTTCCCCCAAGCAAGCATTCCGCAGAGCGCGCCCAAAAGAGGCCATCCCATCATGACCGGTTGCCGCAGCCCTGCTCGCCGCTCCCCCAGCTCGAAGCTAGGGGATTGGGAAAAGTGTTCCATCCCTCACAGCCACCTAATAGAGCTGCAGACCAATGGTTTCTTCCACCCACATACATGGTCCCCGTCCGATCCGGACTAGCCACCTATAATGGCGGGGAGAAAGCAGAGAGATTCCCCAACCCTTATCTGGGGGAGCGGGTATGCCTTGTCCCATATCTGCTAAGAGGCGTCGGGTTTCGAACCCACCCATTCCTCCGCGGGCTCCTGGAGTTTTATGGTCTCCAGTTGCATAATCTTACCCCCGCCTAAAGGAAATATGCCCTAGAGGCAATAATAAAGTTATTATTTATTTCCTCATATCATGATAAATGTTTATTATTCATGCTAGAATTGTATTAACCGGAAACATGATACATGTGTGAATACATAGACAAACATATAGTCACTAGTATGCCTCTACTTGACTAGCTCATTAATCAAAGATGGTTATGTTTCCTAACCATAGACATGTGTTGTCATTTGATTAATGGGATCACATCATTAGAAGAATGATGTGATTGACATGACCCATTCCGTTAGCCTAGCACTTGATCGTTTAGTATATTGCTATTGCTTTCTTCATGACTTATACATGTTCCTGTAACTATGAGAAATATGCAACTCCCGTTTACCGGAGGAACACTTTGGGTACTACCAAACGTCACAATGTAACTGGGTGGTTATAAAGTAGTACTACAGGTGTCTCCGAAGGTACATGTTGAGTTGGCGTATTTCGATATTAGGTTTTGTCACTCCGATTGTCGGAGAGGTATCTCTGGGCCCTCTCCGTAATGCACATCTTTATAAGCCTTGCAAGCAATGTGACCAAATGAGTTGGTTACGGAATGATGCATTACAGAACGAGTAAAGAGACTTGCCGGTAACGAGATTGAACTAGGTATTGGATACCGACGATCAAATCTCGGGCAAGTAACATACCGATGACAAAGGGAACAACGTATGTTGCTATGCGGTTTGACCGATAAAGATCTTCGTAGAATATGTAGGAACCAATATGGGCATCCAGGTTCCGCTATTGGTTATTGACCGAGAATAGTTCTAGGTCATGTCTACATAGTTCTTGAATCCGTAGGGTCCGCACGCTTAACGTTACGATGACAGTTTTATTATGAGTTTATAAGTTTTGATGTACCGAAGTTTGTTCGGAGTCCCGGATGTGATCACAGACATAACGAGGAGTCTCTAAATGGTCGAGACATAAAGATCGATATATTGGAAGCCTATATTTGGACACCAGAATCATTCCGGGTGAAATCGGCATTTTACCGGAGTACCGGGAGGTTACCGGAACCCCCCGGGAGGTTATTGGGCCTACATGGGCCTCGAGGGAGAAGAGGAAAGTAGGCAGGAGGGGGCCGCGCGCCCCTCCCCTTCCTAGTCCGAATAGGACAAGGGAAGGGGGGCGGCGCCCCCCCCCTTTTCCTTCCCCTCTTCCTCCTCTTTCCCCCCTTCTCCTATTCCAACTAGGAAAGAAGGGAGTCCTACTCCCGGTGGGAGTAGGACTCCCCCCTTGGCGCGCCCTCCTTGGCCGGCCGCCTCCTCCCCCCTGGCTCCTTTATATACGGGGGCGGCGGGGGGGGGGGGGGCACCCCATAGACACACAAGTTGATCTACGGATCGTTCCTTAGCCGTGTGCGGTGCCCCCCTCCACCATATTCCACCTCGATCATATCGTCGCGGAGTTTAGGCGAAGCCCTGCACTGGTAGAGCATCATCATCGTCACCACACCGTCATGCTGGCGGAACTCATCCCCGAAGCTTTGCTGGATCGGAGCCCGGGGATCGTCATCGAGCTGAACGTGTGCTGAACTTGGAGGTGCCGTACGTTCGGTACTTGGATCGGTCGGATCGTGAAGACGTACGACTACATCAACCGCGTTGCCATAACGCTTCCGCTTACGGTCTACGAGGGTACGTGGACAACACTCTCTCCTCTCATTGCTATGCCATCACCATGATCTTGCGTGTACGTAGGAAATTTTTTGAAATTACTACGTTCCCCAACAGTGGTATCAGAGCCTAGGTTTTATGCGTTGATGTTATATGCATGAGTAGAACACAAGTGAGTTGTGGGTGATACAAGTCATACTGCTTACCAGCATGTCATACTTTGGTTCGGCGGTATTGTGAGATGAAGCGGCCCGGACCGACATTACGCGTACGCTTACGCGAGACTGGTTTCACCGTTGCGAGCACTCGTGCTTAAAGGTGGCTGGCGGGTGTCTGTCTCTCTCACTTTAGCTGAATCGAGTGTGGCTACACCCGGTCCTTGCGAAGGTTAAAACAGCACCAACTTGACGAACTATCGTTGTGGTTTTTATGCGTAGGTAAGAACGGTTCTTGCTAAAGCCCGTAGCAGCCACGTAAAATTTGCAACAACAAAGTAGAGGACGTCTAACTTGTTTTTGCAGGGCATGTTGTGATGTTATATGGTCAAGGCGTGATGCTATATTTTATTGTATGAGATGATCATGTTTTGTAACCGAAGTTATCGGCAACTGGCAGGAGCCATATGGTTGTCGCTTTATTGTATGAAATGCAAACGCCCTGTAATTGCTTTACTTTATCTCTAAGCGGTAGCGATAGTCGTAGAAGCAATAGATGGAGATCACAAGCACAAGATGATGATGGCCATATCATATCACTTATATTGATTGCATGTGATGTTTATCCTTTATGCATCTTATCTTGCTTTGATTGACAGTAGCATTTTAAGATGATCTCTCACTAATAATCAAGAAGTGTTCTCCCTGAGTATGCACCGTTGCGAAAGTTCTTCGTGCTGAGACACCATGTGATGATCGGGTGTGATAGGCTCTACGTTCAAATACAACGGGTGCAAAACAGTTGCACACGCGGAATACTCAGGTCATACTTGACGAGCCTAGCATATACAGATATGGCCTCGGAACACGGAGACCGAAAGGTCGAACGTGAATCATATAGTAGATATGATCAACATAGTGATGTTCACCATTGAAACTACTCCATCTCACGTGATGATCGGACATGGTTTAGTTGATTTGGATCACGTGATCACTTAGATGACTAGAGAGATGTTTGTCTAAGTGGGAGTTCTTAAGTAATATGATTAATTGAACTTAAATTTATCATGAACTTAGTACCTGATAGTATTTTGCTTGTCTATGTTTGTTTGTAGATAGATGGCTCGTGCTGTTGGTCCATTGAATTTTAATGCGTTCCTTGTGAAAGCAAAGTTGAAAGATGATGGTAGCAATTACACGGACTGGGTCCGTAACCTGAGGATTATCCTCATTGCTGCACAGAAAAGTTACGTCCTGGAAGCACCGCTGGGTGCCAGGCCTGCTACTGATGCAACTGACGACGTTAAGAACGTCTGGCAGAGCAAAGCTGATGACTACTCGATAGTTTAGTGTGCCATGCTTTACGGCTTAGAACCGGGTCTTCAACGATGTTTTGAACGTCATGGAGCATATGAGATGTTCCAGGACTTGAAGTTAATATTTCAAGCAAATGCCCGGATTGAGAGATATGAAGTCTCCAATAAGTTCTATCGCTGCAAGATGGAGGAGAATAGTTCTGTCAGTGAACATATACGCAAAATGTCTGGGTATAATAATCACTTGATTCAACTGGGAGTTAATCTTCCTGATGATAGTGTCATTGACAGAATTCTTCAATCACTGCCACCAAGCTACAAGAGCTTCGTGATGAACTATAATATGCAAGGGATGAACAAGACTATTCCCGAGCTCTTCGCGATGCTAAAAGCCGCGGAGGTAGAAATCAAGAAGGAGCATCAAGTGTTGATGGTTAACAAGACCACCAGTTTCAAGAAAAAGGGCAAAGGGAAGAAGAAGGGGAACTTCAAAAAGAACAGCAAGCAAGTTGCTGCTCAAGAGAAGAAACCCAAGTTTGGACCTAAGCCTGAAACTGAGTGCTTCTTGGCGGATAAGAAGGATGGCAAAGTGAACAAAGGTATATGTGATATACATGTTATTGATGTGTACCTTACTAATGCTCGCAGTAGCACCTGGGTATTTGATACTGGTTCTGTTGCTAATACTTGCAACTCGAAACAGGGACTACGAATTAAGCGAAGATTGGCTAAGGACGAGGTGACGATGCGCGTGGGAAATGGTTCCAAAGTCGATGTGATCGCGGTCGGCACGCTACCTCTACATCTACCATCGGGATTAGTTTTAGACCTAAATAATTGTTATTTGGTGCTAGCATTGAGCATGAACATTATATCTGGATCTTGTTTGATGCGAGACGGTTATTCATTTAAATCAGAGAATAATGGTTGTTCTATTTATATGAGTAATATCTTTTATGGTCATGCACCCTTGAAAAGTGGTCTATTTTTATTGAATCTCGATAGTAGTGATACACATATTCATAGTGTTGAAACCAAAAGATGCAGAGTTGATAACGATAGTGCAACTTATTTGTGGCACTGCCGTTTAGGTCATATCAGTGTAAAGCGCATGAAGAAACTCCATACTGATGGGCTTTTGGAATCACTTGATTATGAATCACTTGGTACTTGCGAACCGTGCCTCATGGGCAAGATGACTAAAACGCCGTTCTCCGGAACTATGGAGCGAGCAACTGATTTGTTGGAAATCATACATACTGATGTTTGTGGTCCAATGAATGTTGAGGCTCGCAGCGGGTATCATTATTTTCTCACCTTCACAGATGATTTGAGCAGATATGGGTATATCTACTTGATGAAACACAAGGCTGAAACATTTGAAAAGTTCAAAGAATTTCAGAGTGAAGTGGAAAATCATCATAACAAGAAAATAAAATTTCTACGATCTGATCGTGGAGGAGAATATTTGAGTTCGAGTTTGGTTTACACTTGAAACAACGCGGAATAGTTTCGCAACTCATGCCACCCGGAACACCACAACGAAATGGTGTGTCCGAACGTCGTAATCGTACTTTACTAGATATGGTGCGATCTATGATGTCTCTTACTGATTTACCGCTATCATTTTGGGGTTATGCTTTAGAGACGGCCGCATTCACGTTAAATAGGGCACCATCAAAATCCGTTGAGACGACGCCTTATGAACTGTGGTTTGGCAAGAAACCAAAGTTGTCGTTTCTTAAAGTTTGGGGCTGCGATGCTTATGTGAAGAAACTTCAACCAGATAAGCTCGAACCCAAATCGGAGAAATGTGTCTTCATAGGATACCCAAAAGAGACTATTGGGTACACCTTCTATCACAGATCTGAGGGCAAGATTTTCATTGCTAAAATTGGATCCTTTCTAGAGAAGGAGTTTCTCTCGAAAGAAGTGAGTGGGAGGAAAGTAGAACTTGATGAGATAACTGTATCTACTCCCTTATTGGAAAGTAGTTCATCGCAAGAACCGGTTCCTGTGACAACTACACCAATTAGTGAGGAAGCTAATGATATTGATCATGAAACTTCAGATCAAGTTTCTACTGAACCTCGTAGGTCTACCAGAGTAAGATCCGCACCAGAGTGGTACGGTAATCCAATTCTGGAAGTCATGTTGCTTGACCATGATGAACCTACGAACTATGAGGAAGCGATGGTGAGCCCAGATTCCGCAAAATGGCTAGAGGCCATGAAATCTGAGATGGGATCCATGTATGAAAACAAAGTATGGACTTTGGTTGACTTGCCCGATGATCGGCAAGCAATTGAGAATAAATGGATCTTTAAGAAGAAGACTGACGCTGATGGTAATGTAACTGTTTATAAAGCTCGACTTGTTGCGAAAGGTTTTCGACAAGTTCAAGGAGTTGACTACGATGAGACTTTCTCACCTGTAGCGATGCTTAAGTCTGTCCGAATCATGTTAGCTATTGCTGCATTTCATAATTATGAAATTTGGCAAATGGATGTCAAAACTGCATTCTTGAATGGATTTCCAGAAGAAGAGTTGTATATGATACAGCCAGAAGGTTTTGCAGATCCAAAAGGTGCTAACAAAGTGTGCAAGCTCCAGCGTTCCATTTATGGACTGGTGCAAGCATCTCGGAGTTGGAATAAACACTTTGATAGTGTGATCAAAGCATATGGTTTTATACAGACTTTTGGAGAAGCCTGTATTTACAACAAAGTGAGTGGGAGCTCTGTAGCATTTTTGATATTATATGTAGATGACATATTATTAATTGGAAATGATATAGAATTTCTGGATAGCATAAAGGGATACTTGAATAAAAGTTTTTCAATGAAAGACCTCGGTGAAGCTGCTTACATATTGGGCATCAAGATCTATAGAGATAGATCAAGACGCTTAATAGGACTTTCACAAAGCACATACCTTGATAAAATTTTGAAAAAGTTCAAAATGGATCAGGCAAAGAAAGGATTCTTGCCCGTACTACAAGGTGTGAAGTTGAGTCAAACTCAATGCCCGACCACAGCAGAAGATAGAGAGAAAATGAAAGATGTTACCTATGCTTCAGCCATAGGCTATATCATGTATGCAATGCTATGTACCAGACCTGACGTATGCTTAGCAATAAGCTTGGCAGGAAGGTACCAAAGTAATCCAGGAGTGGATCACTGGACAGCGGTCAAGAACATCCTGAAATACCTGAAAAGGACTAAGGATATGTTTCTCGTATATGGAGGTGACAAAGAGCTAGTCGTAAATGGTTACGTCGATGCAAGCTTTGACACTGATCCGGACGATTCTAAATCGCAAACCGGATACGTGTTTTTATTAAACGGTGGAGCTATAAGTTGGTGCAGTTCTAAACAAAGCGTCGTGGCGGGATCTACATGTGAAGCGGAGTACATAGCTGCTTCGGAAGCAGCAAATGAAGGAGTCTGGATGAAGGAGTTCATTTCCGATCTAGGTGTCATACCTAGTGCATCGGGACCAATGAAAATCTTCTGTGACAATACTGGTGCAATTGCCTTGGCAAAGGAATCCAGATTTCACAAGAGGACCAAGCACATCAAGAGACGCTTCAATTCCATTCGGGACCAAGCCCAAGTGGGAGACATAGAGATTTGCAAGATACATACGGATCTGAATGTTGCAGACCCGTTGACTAAGCCACTCTCACGAGCAAAACATGATCAGCACCAAGACTCCATGGGTGTTAGAATCATTACTATGTAATCTAGATTATTGACTCTAGGGCAAGTGGGAGACTAAAGGAAATATGCCCTAGAGGCAACAATAAAGTTATTATTTATTTCCTCATATCATGATAAATGTTTATTATTCATGCTAGAATTGTATTAACCGGAAACATGATACATGTGTGAATACATAGACAAACATATAGTCACTAGTATGCCTCTACTTGACTAGCTCATTAATCAAAGATGGTTATGTTTCCTAACCATAGACATGTGTTGTCATTTGATTAATGGGATCACATCATTAGAAGAATGATGTGATTGACATGACCCATTCCGTTAGCCTAGCACTTGATCGTTTAGTATATTGCTATTGCTTTCTTCATGACTTATACATGTTCCTGTAACTATGAGAAATATGCAACTCCCGTTTACCGGAGGAACACTTTGGATACTACCAAACGTCACAACATAACTGAGTGATTATAAAGGAGTACTACAGGTGTCTCTGAAGGTACATGTTGAGTTGGTGTATTTCGAGATTAGGTTTTGTCACCGATTGTCGGAGAGGTATCTCTGGGCCCTCTCAGTAATGCACATCTTTATAAGCCTTGCAAGCAATGTGACCAAATGAGTTGGTTACAGAATGATGCATTACGGAACGAGTAAAGAGACTTGCCGGTAATGAGATTGAACTAGGTATTGGATACCGACGATCAAATCTTGGGCAAGTAACATACCGATGACAAAGGGAACAACGTATGTTGTTATGCGGTTTGACCGGTAAAGATCTTCGTAGAATATGTAGGAACCAATATGGGCATCCAGGTTCCGCTATTGGTTATTGACCGAGAAGAGTTCTAGGTCATGTCTACATAGTTCTCGAACCCGTAGGGTCCGCACGCTTAACGTTACGATGACAGTTTTATTATGAGTTTATAAGTTTTGATGTACCGAAGTTTGTTCGGAGTCCCGGATGTGATCACGGACGTAACGAGGAGTCTCGAAATGGGTGAGACATAAAGATCGATATATTGGAAGCCTATATTTGGACATCGGAATCGTTCCGGGTGAAATCGGCATTTTACCGGAGTACCGGGAGGTTACCGGAACCCCCCGGGAGGTTATTGGGCCTACATGGGCCTCGAAGGAGAAGAGGGAAGGAGGCAGGAGGGGGCCGCGCGCCCCTCCCCTTCCTAGTCTGAATAGGACAAGGGAAGGGGGGCAGCGCCCCCCCCCTTTTCGTTCCCCTCTTCCTCCTCTTTCCCCCCTTCTCCTATTCCAACTAGGAAAGAAGGGAGTCCTACTCCCGGTGGGAGTAGGACTCCCCCCTTGGCGCGCCCTCCTTGGCCGGCCGCCTCCTCCCCCCTGGCTTCTTTATATACGGGGGCGGGGGGGGGGGGCACCCCATAGACACACAAGTTGATCTACGGATCGTTCCTTAGCCGTGTGCGGTGCCGCCCTCCACCATATTCCAACTCGGTCATATCATCGCGGAGTTTAGGCGAAGCCCTGCGCCGATAGAGCATCATCATCGTCACCACGCCGTCGTGCTGACGGAACTCATCCCCGAAGCTTTGCTGGATCGGAGCCCGGGGATCGTCCTTGAGCTGAACGTGTGCTGAACTCGGAGGTGCCGTACGTTCGGTACTTGGATCGGTCGGATCGTGAAGACGTACGACTACATCAACCGCGTTGTCATAACGCTTCCGCTTACGGTCTACGAGGGTACGTGGACAACACTCTCTCCTCTCTTTGCTATGCCATCACCATGATTTTGCGTGTACGTAGGAATTTTGTTGAAATTACTACATTCCCCAACACCGCCTCCATACTGCATATTGCGGGCTATGTTGCCCTCTGCGAGCTGTTCCTGGGCTGCGAAGCTCATTTCGAGCTATGGAAGAGGTTATTTTGCATCGTCCCCCGCAACCAGGAGGGATCTATATATCAAGTGGGCGGAGCCGAAATATGGCGTATTGCCCAGACCGGATACCTGTCCAGAACCCCAAAGAAGGCGTCCGAAGACTGGCCCTCAGAGTGGTTTTATGTTGACGACGTTACCCTTCCGGACCCAGTCCGGACGGGCCTTCCTGAGTTCACCCATACTCCGCTGAAGAAGCGCCAAAGCTGGCGCCCTCGGAGCCCCTAGGAGGATGAAAATAGGGAAGTCTTCTATCTAACGAGCCGGATACAAACCCTGGCCAAATCAGGGTTGACAATAATCGAAGTTATGTCAATATGCATAATAAGGGGGGGTGCAACCACTTCAATATAGGGGAAAACTCATGTGGCACTTCAATGGAGAAGACGATGCCTCCCGCTGCGGTCGCAAAGGTCCGGACTCCGCCACATCTTTGGCGAGGATACTGTCTGAATTGTACAAAGGAGAAGAAGAGGAGTTCCTCCGCATCAAACCGCGGGATGGATTTTCCATGTATAACCCCCAAAGTTGGGCAAATTGTCATTTTTCACTCGACTCTATTCGTTCTCACCTTATTTGTCACCATTATTTACCTTGCTGTTTCAAAACAGGAACTTAGGAGGGTTGTGCAAGAGTTCAACAGCCCCTCTCCGCAGCCAGAGGATCCCGGCCGGGCTATCGACCCCGGACTTGAAGAGGATCTGGACATATCCGTGGAATTCATCGACGGGACCTTCTATCAGGCAAGCAGTGGCGGCTCTTTAGTGGCCATCACCACCGATTATCCCGGACTGCTTCCCGTGTCACGCGTAAGTAATGTCGGGGTTCCAACCTTCCGGAAGAATTCCTTCATTTTGCCGTACCTTGAACTCACATGCCGTACTTTTATAGAAATGGCAGTCCAGAAGTCGTGCAGAACCCGCGGGGGCCTCTCAGCAAGAGGCGCCTAGGCAAGGTAGGCTTAAACGGAAGGCGGTTAGGAGTGATATGTGATACGTCCATTTTGCATCATGCTTTTATATCAATATTTGTTGCATTATGGGCTGTTATTACACAATATATCTTAGTACTTATGGCTATTCTCTCTTATTTTACAAGGTTTACCATGAAGAGGGGGAATGCCGGCAGCTGGAATTCTGGCTGGAAAAGGAGCAAACATTGGAAACCTATTCTGCACAACTCCCAAAGTCCTGAAACTCCACGAAACAACTTTTTGGAATTAATAAGAATTTCTGAGCGAAAGAAATACACCAGGGGGCTCACACCCTGTCTAGGAGACAAGGGGCGCGCCCCCCCTATAGGGCGCGCCCCCTATCTCCTGGGCCCCCTGGTGGTCCTTCGGTGTCCATCTTCTGCTATATCATTGCTTTTACCCTAGAAAAAATCGTGGGCAAGATTACGGGACAAAACTCCGCCGCCACGAGGCGGAACCTTGGCGGAACCAATCTAGGGCTCTGGCAGAGCTGTTCTGTCGAGGACACTTCCCTCCGGGAGGGGGAAATCATCACCAACGTCATGACCAACGATCCTCTCATCGGGAGGGGGTCAATCTCCATCAACATCTTCACCAGCACCATCTCCTCTCAAACCCTAGTTCATCTCTTGTATCCAATCTTGTATCCAAAACCACAAATTGGTACCTGTCGGTTGCTAATAGTGTTGATTACTCCTTGTAGTTGATACTTATTGGTTTACTTGGTGGAATATCATATGTTCAGATCCTTAATGCATATTATTACACCTTTGTTTATGAACATGAATATGCTTTGTGAGTAGTTACGTTTGTTCCTGAGGACATGGGTGAAGTCTTGCTATTAGTAGTCATGTGAATTTGGTATTCGTTCGATATTTTGATAAGATGTATGTTGTCTTCTCCTCTAGTGGTGTCATGTGAACGTCGACTACATGACACTTCACCATTATTGGGCCTAGAGGAGGGCATAAGGAAGTAATAAGTAGATGATGGGTTGCTAGAGTGATAGAATCTTAAACCCTGGTTTATGCGTTGCTTCGTTAGGGGCTGATTTGGATCCACATGTTTCATGCTATGGTTAGGTTTACCTTAATACTTTTGTTGTAGTTGCAGATGCTTGCAATAGGGGTTAATCATAAGTGGGATGCTTGTCCAAGTAAGGGCAGTACCCAAGCACCGATCCACCCACATATAAAATTATCAAAGTACCGAACGCGAATCATATGAGCGTGATGAAAACTAGCTTGACGATAATTCCCATGTGTCCTCGGGAGCTCCTTTCTCATTATTAGAAATTTTCCAGGCTTATCCTTTGCTACATAAAGGATTGGGCCACCTTGCTGCACTTTATTTACTTTATTTACTTGTTGCTCGTTACTATTTATCTTATCACAAAACTATCTATCACCTACAATTTCAGTGCTTGCAGAAAACCTTACTAAAAACCGCTTATCATTTCCTTCTGCTCCTCGTTGGGTTCGACACTCTTACTTATCGAAAGGACTATGATAGATCCCCTACACTTGTGGGTCATCAAGACTCTTTTCTGGCGCCGTTGCCGGGGAGTGTAGCGCTTTTGGTGAGTGGAACTTGGTAAGGAAACATTTATATAGTGTGCTGAAATTTTCTATTACTTGTCACTATGGAAACTAATCCTTTGAGGGGCTTGTTTGGGGTATCTCCACCCCAACCAGAAGAGCAAAGAGTTGCTCCTCAACCTACTGAACTTTATGAAAATATTTACTTTGAGATTCCTTCGGGAATGATAGAGAAACTGCTAGTGAATCCATTTGCAGGAGATGGAACATTGCATCCCAATTTACACCTTATCTTTGTGGATGAAGTTTGTGGATTATTTAAGCTTGCAGGTATTCCTGATGATGTTGTCAAAAGGAAGGTCTTCCCTTTATCTTTTAAAGGAGATGCATTGACATGGTTTAGGCTATGTGATGATACGGGATCTTGGAATTATAAGCGATTGAAGTTGGAATTTCACCAGAAGTTCTATCCTATGCATCTTGTTCATCGTGATCGTAATTACATATATAATTTCTGGCCTCACGAAGGAGAAAGCATCGCTCAAGCTTGGGGGAGGCTTAAGTCAATGTTATATTCATGCCCCAATCATGAGCTCTCTCGGGAAATGATTATTCAGAATTTTTATGCTCGGCTCTCTCTTGATAATCGCAACCTGCTCGATACTTCCTGTTCCGGTTCTTATATGCTGAAGACTATTGATTTCAAATGGGACTTATTGGAAATAATTAAACGCAACTCTGAAGATTGGGGTTCCGATGATGGTAAGGAGTCAGGTATGACACCTAAGTTCGATTGTGTTAAATCTTTTATGGATACCGATGTTTTTCATGGATTTAGCGCTAAGTATGGACTTGACTCTGAGATAGTAGATTCCTTCTATGAATCTTTTGCTACTCACGTTTATCTCCCTAAAGAGAAGTGGTTTAAATATAATCCTCCTGTTGAAGTTAAAGTAGTTGCACCTATTACAATCGAAGAAAAGACTATTACCTATAGTGATCCTATTGTTCCTACTGCTTATGTTGAAAAACCTCCTTTTCCTGTTAGGATAAAGGATCATGCTAAAGCTTCGACTGCTGTTCGTAAGAGTAATACTAGGACTTATACACCTCCTAAGAAAATTAATGTTGAACCTAGTATTGCTATGGTTAAAGATCTCTTGGATAAGGACTTAGATGGGCATGTTATTTCTTTCTTGGGAGAGACTGCTAATATTGCTAGACCTGATACTAAGACACGTAGACCTGTCATAGGCATGCCTATTATTTCTGTTAAAATAGGAGATCATTGTTATCATGGCTTATGTGATATGGGTGCTAGTGCTAGTGCGATACCTTATGATCTTTATAAAGAAATTATGCACAACATTGCACCCGTTGAATTAGAAGACATTGATGTTACTATTAAGCTTGCTAATAGGGATACCATTAAACCTATTGGGATTGTTAGAGATGTTGAAATTTTGTGTTGGAAGATTAAATACCCTGCTGATTTCCTTGTTCTTGGTTCCCCACAAGATGATTTTTGTCCCATTATTTTTGGTATACCCTTATTGAATACTGCTAGTGCTAAGATTAATTGTGAAAAGAATATTGTCACTGTTGGCATAGATGGTATGTCTCATGAATTTAATTTCGCTAAGTTTAGTAGACAACCTCGTGAAAGGGAACCACCTAGCAAGGATGATATTATTGGTCTTGCTTCCATTGCTGTTCCTCCAACTGATCCGTTAGAATAATATTTGCTAGACCATGAAAACGATATATTTATAAAGAAAAGGGAAGAAATAGATGAAGTGTTCCTTAAACAGGAACCTATGCTAAAACATAACCTTCCCGTTGAAATTCTTGGGGATCCCCCTCCACCCAAGGGTGATCCCGTGTTTGAACTTAAACCATTACCTGACAATCTTAAGTATGCTTATCTTGATGAAAAAGAAATATATCCTGTTATTATTAGTGCTAACCTTTCAGAGAAAGAAGAAGAAAGATTATTGAAAACTCTAAAGAGGCACCGAGCTGCTATTGGATATACTCTTGATGATCTTAAGGGCGTTAGTCCCACGTTATGTCAACACAAAATTACATTGGAGGATGATGCCAAACCAGTTAGAGATCCTCAAAGACGATTAAATCCCAAGATGAAGGAAGTGGTAAGAAAGGAGATACTAAAGCTCCTTGAGGCAGGTATTATTTATCTCGTTACTGATAGTGAATGGGTAAGCCCTGTCCATTGCGTTCCTAAAAAGGGAGGTGTTACCGTTTGTCGGTGTCAAAACCGGCGGATCTCGGGTAGGGGATCCCGAACTGTGCGTCTAGGCGGATGGTAACAGGAGACAAGGGACACGATGTTTTTACCCAGGTTCGGGCACTCTCGATGGAGGTAAAACCCTACTCCTGCTTGATTAATATTGATGATATGGGTAGTACAAGAGTAGATCTACCACGAGATCAGAGAGGCTAAACCCTAGAAGCTAGCCTATGGTATGATTGTTGTTCGTCCTACGGACTAAAACCCTCCGGTTTATATAGAAACCGGAGAGGGCTAGGGTTACACAGAGTCGGTTACAATGGGAGGAGATCTACATATCCGTATCGCAAAGCTTGCCTTCCACGCCAAGGAAAGTCCCATCCGGACACAGGACGAAGTCTTCAATCTCGTATCTTCATAGTCCAGGAGTCCGACCAAAGGTCATAGTCCGGTCATCCGGACACCCCCTAATCCGGGACTCCCTCAGTAGCCCCTGAACCAGGCTTCAATGACGATGAGTCCGGCGCGCAAATTGTCTTCGGCATTGCAAGGCGGGTTCCTCCTCCGAATACTTCATAGAAGATGTTGAACACAAGGATAGTGTCCGGATCTGCAAAATAAGTTCCACATACCATCGTAGAGAGAATAATATTTGTTCCAATCTAATATGCTGACGTATTCTGCAGCGTGACATCATGCCACGGCCAAGCCTTTATTCGAATCGTTTTACTGTCCCACCTCAGCGCGTTTAGCGAGGCAGTTTCCTTGGCACGTCTTATCAAAGCAGAGATCGTGTCCCCTTATTCCGGGATTCTCATCAATACGGGCATGGGTAACCCAACCGTGCCATTGGTATGTCTCTTTAATCGAAAGTGAGTCCCAAACGGTCACGGGGAGGGCTCTTGGTATTCAACCTCTTCATAAAGAGACCAAGGCTTGACCCCCTTCTTTCAATCTCAAGCAAATCCGCCTTTCACCTTGAGCTCCAACACCCAAGGCTCCAGATTCAGGCGCTTCGGACCTTCGATGATGTCCGGCTCTGACCTCCAAGGCTGGTGGATGCCTTCCTCCATTACGGAAGAAGACGTGCGAAAGCTGAGAGATGCCAGGTATCTAACCGACGAAATCTCGCATAGGCTGCCTGCTCAAGGGCAGGTTATTCCCACTCCCAAGCCTGGTGAGAGCATGGTGTTCACGTCTCACTTCCTTCGGGGGCTAGGCTTCCTGATTGATCCCTTCAGGAGGGGGCTCATGTTTTATTACGGGCTGGAATTTCACGACTTAGCTCTGGAGTCCATCCTCCAAATCTCATCGTTCATTGTCGTGTGTGAGGCCTTCCTCCATATTACTCCTCACTTTGGATTATGGCTTAAGACCTTCAAGGTAGAACCGAAGATGATCGAGGGGCAGCACGCTGAGTGCGGAGGTGCTATTATAAGCAAGATTACCGACACTCCATGGCCCGAGGGCTCTTTTCAAGAGGAGTTCGACTTATGGCAAAGAGAGTGGTTTTACATCACAGCTCCTAGGGGCACCACATGGGTGGCGTCACCTGCTTTTCGCTCGGGTCCCCCACCACAACTAGCGTCATGGGTCAATAAAGGGATTAACTGGGGGACGTCCAAGGACGTGACCTTTTTGCAGGTCTGTGTTCGAGATCTCTTAGAAAGAGATACCAATCTGGCCATAGTGACGCAGGTTATGTTGATCTGCCGCATCCTGCCCTGCAAACGTCACCCCCTCCGCCTGTGGGAGTTTAATCCGGAAGGACCGCGAGCCCTCCAGCACTTTGTGGGCGTGACTCCCATGGAGATGTACAAATTGTTCTTCGGATCACAAGCAATGTGTCCGGACTCATCCGAGGACGCAGGTCTGAGCTGCAATCGCCCGGATACTCAAGTAAGTAGTCCTGTACCCAGACACGCTATCCGTATATTTATTATAAAATTGCCCTTAAAAGAGTTGTCCCTTAAACAGGAGTGGATAGCGAAAGCAAAGCTAATCAGGTGTCCGGCCCCCCTCCCTGAGACTATGCTGGATCCCGTGTTGACCAGGATACTAGAGGCTGTGCCTTTGGAAGAAGGCGAAGAGGGGAACAAGGAAGCTACCACCTCCCCGAAGGAGGCTGTAAGGAAAGGAGGAATCGAGAATTCCTCTAACCAGGGGAAGAAGAGGACCGCCTCTGAAGACCCGGAGACCATGGTCTCAAAGCGGGGGAAGAAATCTTTGTCAGAGGGTCCGGCGCCAGGGGGGTGCCCCGGTCACATTGCGCCCCCAAGGGGATCAGCTCTCCACCGAGCCGTAAGTAAAGAGAGGGGTTTTGAAATGAGAGACATCCCTGTTCTATTTTTGAGGAAGATAACCAAAATTTTACCTTGTAGTTTGGATCTCAGCCCTTCTCAGTAGAGCTCATCTTCAGGGGATCTTCGTCCGGAGATGATGGAGAGCGGAACGCCTCCCCCAGCCGTACCGTCTTGCAAGGCGGGCGACCCCGAGGTGTCTTCACAGAGGGTTTCTCCGAATCCGGCCTTCGAAAAAGGCCATCGGACGAGTCCGGCACTGTCCGGTGCACGGTCGGAGGAGCTGAAGGATCTGCTCGGGCGAGCGTCTATCTCAGAAGAACACCGTGCGTTGATGGATACGGTGATTGGAAGGATTTCATCCGCGGAGAGCAGCTTGTACGAGGCCACCAAGAGTTTACTGACGGGTTTTGAGGTACGCAAAATGATGTACCTTTTGACAGATCCGCATATATGAGATGCGCCCTGTATAGATAGTAGCCCCTGAGACTCTGTGCGTTGTCAAAAATGATGGTGCGCGGAGGATCATAATCCCAGGTATAATATGTCGCCTTTCCTATGTCGGTGGCGAAGTGTTCGGTGGCTAGCCGGGCTGATGAATTTGCCGAGCTAAAGCGGCAACTTGACGTGGCAGATGCCGACATCGCGCTTGTCAACAAGCGGCTGGACAAGGCACAAGGTATGTAATGTCCCCGGAGACATCTGGTAAGAGGAGCTTGATGCCCGTACCTTATAACATGTGTGCTTAATGCAGATGGTGCCGCTGCCATGGAGAAGCTTCGGGCGGAACTTGCCCGAGCCCAGGAGTAGGCCAGGCAAAGTGATGTGGCTGCCTTAAAGGCGACTGAAGAGCTAAAAGCCAAATAGGCTGCTCACTGCCAAAGCAAGAAGGAAATGGCCGAGATGGCTGTAAAATTGAAGAATGCTGCCGACCGCTGCAAGCTTCTTGAAAAAGAAGATAGGGTGGCACAGAAGGACCTAGAGAAGGTGACTGCCGAGGCCAAGGATACTCGCTTTGCGATGAGAGCTATGAAGGAGGAGCTACGTCAGGCCAGAGATATCATGGCTGGAAAGCCCTATATGCTGCGGATGAAGTTCGGGGATCCTAAATATGCTCCATTGGACCGGAAGTGGAGTGCGGCGAACACTTATCTGGATTTGGCGGCGAGTGCCGCGGACGCGGCCGAACACTTCCGCGATCAAAATGACCATGAAGTGGAAAATCTTTTTTGGTCGCAGTTCCATAATCCAGAGCACCCACTTTCCGTATCCGATTGTTTGGCCGCATGGGCGGAGCTGAATAGGTTATCCAGACTCGCCATGAAGCTTGTTGTGAGTCATCTGTGGCCGAAAAGGCCCGAGCCGAAGAGTTATTTTAGCTTGGTGTAGCAGTTCCTCGGTGCGGTGCCGCATATTAATGCAATGAAGAGTTCAGCGTGCATAGAGGGTGCGCAGATGGCTCTTGCCCGTGTCAAGACATACTGGGCAGAGATGAAGGCCACTGCTGTTGCATCCCAAGATTCGGACGAGAGTCGAGTACCTGCCGAGCACTATTTTCAGGAAGTTCTGCAGGGCGCTCGTTTAATAGAGATGCAGTTCTCGAAGGATGTTATGTTCTTATAACATGTATTATTGTAAAACAATGTCTCGATGGAATATAGAAGCTTTTTATACTTGTGCCTTCAAGAATTTAGAATACCTCCTATGCGGCCGTTAATGTATATGTGTATATAACCTGAAAGATGGCAGTTGTTGGCTTCAGCCCCCACACATATAATGCGGGGGTGTTCGCAGAAGGCTCATTTTCATAGTTGATCCAACGTCTTGGTCCTATAAAGGAGGTGATAGCGCAGCGAACTAGGCAACCGGACTATAATGCTTTATCACTTTCACTTAGCCATAGGAGTTTGACAGTGGGGCTACTATATAGCCCCTAGGGGCACCGCGCTCACCCGAATTCAGGGCGCGTGTGTGCCTGACCTGGAAACGACGCTTCGTTAATGCGGAGGAATCCTAAAGATTCCGGCAAGTCATCGAGTGGTTGACCAGTCTCACGCTATATCATGACAGTCAGTTTTCGGCTTTCTCTACTGAGGTGCTCACCTGGCCGAACCAGAGCACAATCGCAGTAGTTCTCCTGGTGCTACCTTAGCCGATAGAGCGGAACGTAAGGCAGCAAAACACAGGAGCTGGGCAAACCCAACATTTGACCAAACACATGATTCGGAGCTGATGCATATAAGGCCAAACTCGCGACGCCGAACACTCCCTAAGGTATTCGGTCTTTATGAAAACGGGCTGAACAAAGCCCTGGGTAAGAAGCCCCTGGTGTCCAGGTACGCGCAAAATTCTGATGTGGCCACATGCCAAGACGCCAGCCTCCTCCTCGGTTATAACAAGAAACCGGGGGATGTTATCAACAAGAGACAGTAAAAAAGGTTTACGCAGGGTCTTAATCTGAAAAGAATCCTTGGAATGGGTCCCTACTGCACGTCTGCGCCTGTGTCTCCGTTGTGCCGTATCCTGGACGGGCGTAGCACGGTGTTCATCTGTAAAAAAGAGGAACTTAGTTGAAAAAGATCGTTCGAAAATCTATGTTATATTAAATAAACAAATTATAATTCAGAAAATGGGTGGAAGTGAGCTTTATTGTCTCTTGGTGTAAACGCGCGGAGCCCCTTGTGCGGGGGTATGCGGTTAGTAAGCCCTTGTATGTTTACGCCGGACTCGTCTAGCCAAGTCCGGGGTCTGAACAACCTGTCTAGGTGCTTTGATTGATGAAGCCGGTTTAGTGTGTGGTTGTCGAGGCAGCCGCACAGTCTTTCGCGCTCGAGGAACACTCGATATTTCCCTTTAATGAGATGTTTCCTCGCGGACTGGGCATTTTAAGCGTAAGGGATGCATAATGCGGTATTGCGTTAAAGCGGGCGAAAGCTTCACGTCCCAGTAGTGCTTGGTAGCTACTTTTGAATGGGGCGATGTGGAAGGTTAGCTTTTTGCGGCGGAAGTTGTCGGGGGAGCCGAACATAACTTCCAGCCGAAGAGAACCCGTACAATGGGTGTCTGGGCCTGGCGTTGCCCCTTGAAAGGAAGTGTTGCCATGGCGAATTTTTGTTGGGTTTATCCCCATTTTGCGGATGGTGTCCTGATATAGCAGGTTTAGACCACTGCCGCCGTCCATTAGGACTTGTGTAAAGTGGAGTCCATCAATTATCGGATCTAACATCAAGGCAGTCCAACCTGCGTTCCGGATACTTCTAGAGTAATACCGATGGTCGAAGATGATTGGTTGTAACAACCAGTGGTAGGACTCCTCTCGGACAGGTCGTATGGTGCGTGCCACTCTGTTTTTCCCTTTTGTCACGTGAAGTGAGTTTACTATTTTGACTTGTTGTGGGAACTTCTTTTGTTCTCCGGTGCTCTGCTTGTGGGGTCTGTCGTCGTCCTCGCTTGGTATGTCGAGCCCCTTGTGTTCGGCGTTGAGTTTGCCGGATTGCTTGAAGACCCAACAATCTCTGTGGGTATGGTTTGCAGGCTTCCCAGGAGTACTGTGGATTTGGCATATTTTGTCCAAGATTTTGTTAAGGTTGGATAGCTCGTCCCTGTTATCCTTGAGGGGTAGATTTTTCTGATTCTGCCGAGAGCTTTTGAATCCGGTGTTGACTGCCGTGCTCTTCGGGCTGTTTCCCTTGATCCGGCTTTGGTCCTTGCTATGACGCGGTTTCCCGTTTCCATCCCTAACTTCGGATGTACTTGGGTCGCTGGTGCTGCTTCTTGCTAACCAGCTATCCTCTCCTACGCAAAAGCGGGTCATGAGGATTGTCAATGCGGCCATTGTCCTTGGCTTTTCTTGGCCAAGGTGTCTGGCGAGCCATTCGTCTCGAACGCTGTGTTTGAAAGCTGCTAGGGCTTCGACGTCCGGACAGTCGACTATCTGGTTCTTTTTAGTAAGAAACCTGTTCCAGAGTTTCCGGGCTGACTCTCCGGGTTGTTGAGTTATATGACTTAGATCGTCTGCGTCCGGAGGTCGGGCATAGGTCCCTTGAAAATTTGCCCGAAAAGCATCCTCGATGCCTTCCCAACTTTCGATGGTGTTTTCGGGAAGGCTTTTAAGCCAATGCCGGGCTGGCCCTTTGAGCTTGAGGGGTAAGTATTTTATGGCGTGGAGGTCATCTCCTCTAGCCATGTGTATGTGGAGGATATAATCCTCAATCCAGACTCCATGGTCTGTTGTTCCGTCGTATGCCTCTATGTTTATGGGCTTGAATCCCGCTGGAAATTCATGGTCCAGCACCTCATTGGTGAAACATAGGGGGTGTGCGGCACCCCTGTATTTGGGTGTGCCGCGATGTTCGGATATTTGTTGCGCTGCATTGCTTACTAGAGCTTGCTTTCTTGGCCCATAGATAGATCTGGCTGGGCCGTCTTTTTGATGCGAATCCTTGTGCGGATCCCGTGCCGGCTTGAGTGCGGCGCCCTTTGCCGCTCTATGTTGGTCATGGGGTCGTCTATCCGACCTGGTGGCTTCCTTATTTTTTGACTGCGGGGGCTCGAAGGCCTCCTCATCAAATTCCGGCAGTAATTTTCGCTTCGGATAGCTCTTTGTGTGGTGACTGTCGCCGTATTTGTCTGTGGTGTTGAGTACTTTGCCCCATCTGATTCTGAGTGCATCTTCCGCTGTTTTGAGCTTCCGCTTCTGCTTTTTCAGGCTACGCACAGTGGCGAGGAGCCTTTTGTGGAGGTTCTTATGGTCCAGCAACTTGTCCGGCGTGAGGTTGTCCGGACTATTATCTTCGCCGGGGACGGGTTGTTCGGTTTGTTTATCCAAGTTGCCCTGTTCGGACGGTTGCTCGACGACATGTTCGTGGTCTGCCGGTTCGCCCCGCTCTGTGGCTGGGTCTCTGTCGAGGTTGGGTTTGGCGCGGCGCTTACGCCGCTGCTTTGATTGTTTTTCGAGGGAACGATCCCCCGTTGCGCCCCTTTGTTCCTCGTCATCGTTTCTTTTAGGTGTGTCCACCATGTACACATCGTGTGGTGAGGTGGTTGTCCAGTGCCCTATAGGCGTTGGTTCCTGTTTGTCTCCTACATCGTCGTCCATACCGTTGATGTCTTCGGAGTTGAAGTCGAGCACGTCGGTTAAATCATCGACAGTGGCGACGAAGTGGGTGGTGGGTGGGCTTTGAATTTCTTCGTCATCCGCATCCCATCCCTGCTGACCATAGTCGAGCCAGTGCTCTCCTGATAAAGAGAGAGACTTTAGTGAGTTCAGAATGTCGCTGAAAGGCAAGTGCTGAAAGATGTCCGCGGTGGTGAACTCCATGATCGGCGCCCAATTGGATTCGATCGGCAGGGGCGCGGAAGGTTCGGAGTCCGGAAAGGAGTCCGACACCTTGGAGTCACGAGCTTCGCAAAGGACAGGGATGGTATTCGGCTCGATCACCATAGAGATTGCAGCCCCCGAGGCGGTGTCCAAGAATCCATCCTCGATTGGCGCAGTCGGCTCCGAGCTAAAGGTCGGAGTGGACACTGGGGCGGCCTCCGGGGCACTGTTTGGTGGTAGAGCTAGATCATACCCGTTGTGACAGTGCGGCGTGCTCGGTCCCTGGCTCGAATCCGTCGAAGATCAAATCCCCACGGATGCCGGCCGTGTAGTTCAAACTCCCAAATCTGACCTGATGGCCAGGGGCGTAGCTTTCGATCTGCTCCAGATGGCCAAGCGAATTGGCCTGCAATGCAAAGCCGCTGAATATGAAGATCTGTCTGGGGAGAAAAGTCTCACCCTGGATCGCATCGTGGTTGATGATCGGAGGAGCCATTGGGCCTAAAGGTGACGACATAGAGGAACTCTTAATGAAAGCACCAATGTCGGTGTCAAAACTGGAGGGTCTCGGGTAGGGGGTCCCGAACTGTGCGTCTAGGCGGATGGTAACAGGAGACAAGGGACACGATGTTTTTACCCAGGTTCGGGCCCTCCCGATGGAGGTAAAACCCTACTGCTTGATTAATATTGATGATATGGGTAGTACAAGAGTAGATCTACCACGAGATCAGAGAGGCTAAACCCTAGAAGCTAGCCTATGGTATGATTGTTATTCGTCCTACGGACTAAAACCCTCCGGTTTATATAGACACCAGAGAGGGCTAGGGTTACACAAAGTCGGTTACAATGGGAGGAGATCTACATATCCGTATCACCAAGCTTGCCTTCCACGCCAAGGAAAGTCCCATCCGGACACGGGACGAAGTCTTCAATCTCGTATCTTCATAGTCCAGGAGTCCGGCCAAAGGTCATAGTCCAGTCATCCGGACACCCCCTAATCCGGGACTCCCTCACCGTTGTTCCTAATGATAAAGATGGATTGATCTTGCAAAGAATTATTACATGTTATAGGATGGTAATTGATTTCCGTAAGTTAAATAAAGCTACCAAGAAAGATCATTACCCTTTACCTTTTATTGATCAAATGCTAGAAAGGCTATCCAAACACACATATTTTTGCTTTCTAGATGGTTATTCTGGTTTCTCTCAGATACCTGTGTCAGCGAAGGATCAATCTAAAACTACTTTTACTTGCCCTTTTGGGTCTTTTGCTTATAGACGTATGCCTTTTGGTTTATGTAATGCACCTGCTACCTTTCAAAGATGCATGATGGCTATATTCTCTAATTTTTGTGAAAAGATTTGTGAGGTATTCATGGATGACTTCTTCGTCTATGGATCCTCTTTTGATGATTGTTTGAGCAACCTTGATCGAGTTTTGCAGAGATGCGAAGACACTAGTCTCGTCCTGAATTGGGAAAAGTGTCACTTTATGGTTAATGAAGGTATTGTCTTGGGGCACAAGATCTTTGAGAGAGGTATTGAAGTTGATAAAGCCAAAGTTGATGCTATTGAAAAGATGCCATGTCCCAAGGACATAAAAGGTATAAGAAGTTTCCTAGGTCATGCCAGTTTATAGGAGGTTCATTAAGGACGTTTCTAAAATCTCTAGGCCTCTGACTAATTTATTGCAAAAAGATATTCCTTTTGTCTTTGATGATGATTGTGTAGAAGCGTTTGAAGTGCTTAAGAAAGCTTTGATCACTGCACCTATTGTTCAGCCACCTGTTTGGAATTTACCTTTTGAAATTATGTGCGATGCTAGTGATTATGCTGTAGGTGCTGTTTTAGGGCAAAGAGTTGATAAGAAATTGAATGTTATCCAGTATGCTAGAAAGACTCTTGATACTGCTCAGAGAAATTATGCTACTACTGAAAAAGAGTTCTTAGCAGTTGTGTTTGCATGTGATAAGTTCAGACCTTATATTGTTGATTCCAAAGTTACTATTCACACTGATCATGCTGCTATTAAATATCTTATGGAAAAGAAAGATGCTAAGCCTAGACTCATTAGATGGGTTCTCTTACTTCAAGAATTTGACTTGCATATTATTGATAGAAAGGGAGCTGAGAACCCCGTTGCAGATAACTTGTCTAGGTTAGAGAATGTTCTTGATGACCCACTGCCTATTAATGATAGCTTTCCTGATGAACAATTAGCGGTCGTCAATGCTTCTCGTATTGCTCCTTGGTATGCTGATCATGCTAATTACATTGTTGCTAAATATTTACCGCCTAGTTTCACATACCAGCAAAAAAAAGTTCTTTTATGACTTAAGACATTACTTCTGGGATGATCCACACCTTTATAAAGGAGTAGATGGTGTTATTAGACGTTGTGTGCGTGAGCATGAATAGGAACAGATTCTAGGTAAGTGTCACTCTGAATCTTATGGAGCACACCACGCTGGAGATAGAACTGCACATAAGGTACTACAATCTGATTTTTATTGGCCTACTCTCTTCAAAGATTCTCGTAAGTTTGTCTTATCTTGTGATGAATGTCAAAGAATTGGTAATATTAGTAGACGTCAAGAAATGCCTATGAATTATTCTCTTGTTATTGAACTGTTTGGTGTTTGGGGCTTTGATTATATGGGACCTTTTCCTGCCTCTAATGGTTATACACATATTTTAGTTGTTGTTGATTACGTTACTAAGTGGGTAGAAGCTATTCCAACTAGTAGTGCTGATCATAACACTTCTATTAAAATGCTTAAAGAAGTTATTTTTCCGAGGTTTGGAGTCCCTAGATATCTTATGACTGATGGTGGTTCACATTTTATTCATGGTGCTTTCCGTAAGATGCTTGCTAAGTATGATGTCAATCATAGAATCGCATCTCCCTATCATCCGCAGTCTAGTGGTCAAGTAGAGTTGAGCAATAGAGAGCTCAAATTAATTTTGCAAAAGACTGTTAATAGATCTAGAAAGAATTGGTCCAAAAAACTTGATGATGCATTATGGGCCTATAGAACTGCATACAAAAATCCTATGGGTATGTCTCCGTATAAAATGGTTTATGGAAAAGCATGTCATTTGCCTCTTGAACTTGAACATAAATCATATTGGGCTATTAAAGAGCTCAATTATGACTTCAAGCTTGCCGGTGAGAAGAGGTTATTTGATATTAGCTCACTTGATGAGTGGAGAACCCAAGCCTATGCGAATGCCAAGCTTTTCAAAGAAAAAGTCAAATGCTGGCATGATAAGAGGATACAAAAGCGTGAGTTTAACGTAGGAGATTATGTGTTATTATTCAACTCTCGCTTAAGATTTTTTGCAGGAAAACTTCTCTCAAAATGGGAAGGTCCTTACGTTATCGAGGAGGTCTATCGTTCTGGTGCCATAAAAATCAACAACTTCGAAGGCACGAGTCCAAGGGTGGTAAACGGTCAAAGAATTAAACATTATATTTCAGGTAATCCTGTCAATGTTGAGACTAATATTATTGAAACCGTAACCCCTGAGGAATACATAAGGGACACTTTCCAGAACGTTTCAGACTCCGAGAAGGTATAGGTATGTGGTACGGTAAGTAAACCGACTCCAAAACAACTCTAATGGCAATTTTTATCAGTTTTGGAATATTTAAGAACTTTAGGAAGAAGAAGTAGTCCTAAAGGGACACGAGGCTCCCACGAGAGTGGAGGGTGCGCCCCCCTTACTGGCGCGCCCCCTGTCTTGTGGGCACCTCGTGTGCCCCCGGATTCTGTTTCCTTGCATATTACGTATTTTGGTCAGTAAAAATTCATTATGTATACTCCTGAAGGTTTTGACTCCCGTATCACGCAAATATCCTCTATTTTTGTTTCGAACTGTTTTCTGTTTCAGATTTAGAGCAATATGTCGTCCCAAGATTCGGAAGGGGAAAGCTATGTGTCTAACTACCTTGCAGACCCTAAGGTCTACGGGGGCTTGGACCATAGTGGCTGGACCACGGAAGAAGAAGAAGACTATGAGCCAAAGAGGAAGGATGAAACAAGCTCAGACAAGGATGAAGTTCCACTACCTCAACCGGGAGATATGCACGTGGAGTATAAAAAGTCGAGTCTACCTGATAGAGCGAAGAAGCCAAAGATTGAGTTTATCCCTTTTTGTCTCTTGCAGGAAAATAAGCAAGAATTATGCAAAAGAGTATTAAGTCTTGAGCGGGAGATTGAAGACCTAAAAGAGCAAAACATCATACTCAGGCGTAAATTGAGGAAGAAGTCACCTACATCATCACCACCTCCATCACCGTCGAGGACATAATCACATGGGTATGGGCACTCCCCTTGGCAATTTCCAAGCTTGGGGGAGGTGCCCCGGTATCGTATCACCATCACACCCCTATCTTTACCGCTTTATTTAGTTCGATCCTTTTAGTAGTATCTTGATCTAGTAGATTGAAGTTTTGATATCATGTAGTTTGAGTTTTGCTTAGTGCTCTGTTTTTGTAATCGAGTCCATGAGTTATCTATAATAAAGATTAGTGTTGAGTCAAGGGCTTTTGCTTTGTTGCTATGATCTTGAGAAAAATAAAAAGAATAAAAGAGTTCATATTGATCTTATGGATAGTAATAACTTCGCACATAGAAAGTATGAGGCATAAAGGTTGTTGAGAGTTAATAAACGTAGTTTTGGTCATCGTTGCAATTAATAGGAAGTGATAAGGAAAGAGGGGTTCACATATAAATACACTATCTTGTACATCTTTTATGATTGTGAGCACTCATTAAGTATGACATGCTAAAAGAGTTGACGGTGGACAAGGAAGACAACGTAATGGTTTATGTTTTCTCACATCTCAGTTAAAGTATGTTGTCATTGACCTTCCGAACATGTTGAGCTTGCCTTTCCCCCTCATGCTATCCAAATTCCCAGCACCAAGTAGAGATACTACTTGTGCTTCCAAATACTCTTAAACCCAGTTTTGCCATGAGAGTCCACCATATCTACCTATGGATTGAGTAAGATCCTTCAAGTAAGTTGTCATCGGTGCAAGAAATAAAAATTTCTCCCTAAATATGCATGACTTATTAGTGCAGAGAAAATAAGCTTTATACGATCTTGTTATGGAAGCAATAAAAGCGACGGACTGCATAACAAAGGTCCATACACAAGTGACATATAAAGTGATGTTCTTTCGTACTAAGATTTTGTGTATCCAACCCTAAAAGCGCATGACAACCTATGCTTCCCTCTGCGAAGGGCCTATCTTTTACTTCATGTTCTTACTTTATGCTTTTATTTTGTGCTTGAGTCAAGGTGATCTTCACCTTTCCCTTTTTCATTTTATCCTTTGGCAAGCTCTTCGTGTTTGAAAGATCGTGATATACATATCCAATTGGATGTTCGTTAGCATGGGCTATTATTGTTGACATCACCTAAAGGTGAATACGTTGGGAGGCAACACAATAAGCCCCTATCTTTCTCAGTGTCCGTCTGAAACTCCATAACCACAAGTATTGCGTGAGTGTTAGCAATTGTAGAAGACTATATGATAGTTGAGTATGTGAACTTACTGAAAAGCTCTATTGTTGACTCTTTCTGATGTTATGATAAATTGTGATTGCTTCAATGACTCAGATTATAGTTTGTTAGTTCTTAATGAAGTTTGTGAACCATACGTGATATTGTGAATTGATTGTTACTTGAGCATAAGAAATTATATAATGGAATCTTTATATGTTGCTGTTATAAGAATGATCATGATGCCCTGATGTCCGTATTTTATTTTTATCGACACCTCTATCTCTAAACATGTGGACATATTTTTCGATTTCGGCTTCCGCTTGAGGACAAGCGAGGTCTAAGCTTGGGGGAGTTGATACGTCCATTTTGCATCATGCTTTTATATCAATATTTATTGCATTATGGGCTGTTATTACACAATATATCTCAGTACTTATGGCTATTCTCTCTTATTTTACAAGGTTTACCATGAAGAGGGGGAATGCCGGCAGCTGGAATTCTGGCTGGAAAAGGAGCAAAGGTTGGAAACCTATTCTATACAACTCCAAAAGTCCTAAAACTCCACGAAACAACTTTTTGGAAGTAATAAGAATTTCTGAGCGAAAGAAATACACCAGGGGCCCCACACCCTGTCCAGGAGACAGGGGGTGCGCCCCCCTATAGGGTGCGCCCCCTATCTCCTGGGCCCCCTGGTGGGCCTCCGATGTCCATCTTCTGCTATATCATCGCTTTTACCCTAGAAAAAATCATGGGCAAGCTTACGGGACGAAACTCTGCCGCCACGAGGCGGAACCTTGGCGGAACCAATCTAGGGCTCTAGCAGAGCTGTTCTGCCGGGGACACTTCCCTCCAAAGGGGGAAATCATCACCAACGTCATCACCAACGATCCTCTCATAGGGAGGGGGACAATCTCCATCAACATCTTCACCAGCACCATCTCCTCTCAAACCCTAGTTCATCTCTTGTATCCAATCTTGTATCCAAAACCACAAATTGGTACTTGTGGGTTGCTAGTAGTGTTGATTACTCCTTGTAGTTGATACTTATTGGTTTACTTGGTGGAAGATCATATGTTCAGATCCTTAATGCATATTATTACACCTCTGATTATGAACATGAATATGCTTTGTGAGTAGTTACGTTTGTTCCTGAGGACATGGGTGAAGTCTTGCTATTAGTAGTCATGTGAATTTGGTATTCGTTCGATATTTTGATAAGATGTATGTTGTCTTCTCCTCTAGTGGTGTCATGTGAACATCGACTACATGACACTTCACCATTATTGAGTGACAGAAGCTTAAACCCTAGTTTATGCGTTGCTTCGTTAGGGGCTGATTTGGATCCACATGTTTCATGCTATGGTTATGTCAGGACCCCGACTCAATGCCATATCGATCTAGCATGTAACACCTCATATCACTTTGCGGCCTCACGCACGGTATTCCCACTGGTGTCGCCTTACCTTTGCCCGGGACCGTTTGCGCCTTTTGGCACACGTATATGATAGTGTCGCTAGCATCCATATGATAAGGAGCCCGGGCTGACATGGCTAGTCATAAACCCAAAGTGGCACAAACTTACAGGGACAGGCATCCATGACCCAGCATCGAACGTGTCGGTCAATAGCGAGTGAATCCAGGCTGTAGCACTGGGCTAGCAGGACTCCGGTGAACCGGGCTGTAGCAGGCTAACAGGACTCCGGTATTCATCGCGTGACATTTCCCCGAAGGGACAGACACAGGAACGAAGAAGGACACATGCCGGCCAGCCTAAGTGTTCCGGAGCAGTAGCAAGCTACCATGGCTCAGTGGAAACACTAGGAGACATTTCCCGGTAAGAGAGGCTACTAAGGATAAACAACTAGGTTGTCAGATCCCACACATACCAAGCATTTCAATAACATACACACAATATGCTCGATATGTGCAAATACAACATGGCATCACAACATGACTCTACGACTCAAATATTTATTCAATAGACTCCGAGGAGCGGGATATTACAAACAGGGGTCTCACGACCCAACATTCAGAGCATACAAGTCAAAGCACAAGCGGAAACTATCATGTCTGAGTACAGACATCTATAAATGAAAAAGGCCGAGAAGCCTGACTATCTATCAGATCCTGTCGAGGGCACAAGATCGTAGCTGAGGTAACAAGCTAAACGTCGAAGTCCACGTGGAACTACTAGCGAGACCGAAGTCTCTCTGCAAGACATAAAATAGGCAAACGTGAGTACAAATGTACCTAGCAAGACTTACATCAGAACTAACTACATATGCACCATTATCAACAAAGGGGATGGTGGGGTTTAACTGCAGCAAGCCAGCTTTGACACGGTGGCTATCCTGATCTACTATTGCAAATAACTCTTTTGAGGTGGCGCACACGAGTCCACATATTCACCATATCAATACACCACTATGGATCCACTCCCGTCTCCCTACGAGAATGCCATCCATAGCACTCACGCTTATCTTGCGTATTTTAGAGTATCCACTTTCACTTGTCTATGAACTGATATAAGCAACCCAGAAGTCCTTTTCCGCGGACATGGCTATTCGAATAGATGATGTTAACCCTGCAGGGGTGTACTTCTTCACACACGCTCTCACCACTTATCGCCGTTTACACGACATGTACTCGGCAACCTTCAAGCGGAAGCCCAACGTGGGTGTCGGCCACGGCCTGCCTAAACACTCAAGTCTCTAGTCCAGGTTTATCGCCTATTCGGGTTCCATCCATGAGGAGATCCGGCCGGAGTTTCGCTCACAGCCCCAAACGACGTGAACAGGGTTCCGTGACACCAAACGGGCGCCCGGTTTACCCGACCATGTGCCTACCGCATCACAGCCCACCCCTACGGTCAGCGCTGCGCACGGCCTCCAGCATACTACAAACACCAGAAACTACTTGCAACTCCTGGACAGAGGACAAGGGTGATCAAGAAGCCGAGAGGGTCCATTGGTTTCGGGCCCAATGCGTGGTAGTAGCTGAATCATGGATCACAAACACAGAACTCAGTTCCTGAGGACGGCTGCAATGAGACAACCCACCATGTACTCCTACATGGCCTCTCACCGCTACCTTTACCAAATCGTATTCACACATTTAGCTCACACACAGTAGGACATGTTCACACACCTCTGATTCATCCCCGATGAATCAGACCTGACTCAACTCTAAGCAGTAGCAGGCATGACAAACAAGCATGAATGAGTAGGCACAACAGGGCTCAAACAACTCCTACTCATGCTAGTGGGTTTCATCTATTTACTATGGCAATGACAGGTCATGCAAAGGATAAAGGGGTTCAGCTACCGCAGCAAGTAACAGATGAATCGGTGTTGTCCTAATGCTGTAAAAGAGAGCAGGAGCGAGAGAGTGGGATTTTATCGGAATGAACAAGGGGGTTTTGCTTGCCTGGCACTTCTGAAGATAACATTGAGTCTTCATCAGTGTCAACGGTCACAACGTCGGAACATCGTCTACCGGGAGGGAACAGATACCGGCAACAAAGAAGAAATACAATCAATGCAATGCACAATATGACGCATGCTCATGACATGGCAATATGAATGTGTTTTGAGCTAATGCAACTAGCAACAGATTAAATGAAGTTGGTTTGAATACAAGATTCAAATTCAAACTCCATATGTGATTATTCAAATGCCATTTAATTGATTTGTGCTAAACAGCATCTATAAGTTGTTATAACATGGATGAAAACGGTACAGATGGATTCCTTGAATTTTTCTGATAATTTTTCATATATAAATTATTTAATTTGGAGTTACGGTTGAATTTCTATGATTTATTGAAGTTTTAATCATTTTCTGAAATTTCCTAAATATCTAGAATTAAAATAATTCCAGAAAATGATTTAGCTGCGTCAGCCTGACGCCAGCATGACGTCAGCGAGTCAACGACCAGGTCCAGGTCAAACCTGACGTGCGGGGTCCACACGTCAGTGACACATGACCTAATCCCGGTCAAACCCAGCGCTGACTGGGGTTTGACCAGGGGTGGGGCCCACAGTCAGTGGCCTAGGGGGTTGGTTAGTGCGTCATTAGCATTTAATGACATCGCCACGTCAGCTGCCGGCGTTTAACCGCCGGCGACCTCAGATCGCGGCGGCGTCCGCATCGGGATTGCGCTACAGGCCATGGTTTGGGGCGCGGGGAGCATCTACGGGGAGCCGGCGGAGTGGCGCTTCCAGTGGTGGAGGCGGCTGGAGCGGAGGTGGCCGGAGTTGAGCACGGCGTCGACCTCGGCGGTGGCCGGAGCTCGGGCGAGCTCGGTGTCGGTGTTAGGGAGCACGGCAGGAGGAGCTGGGGCGTGCTACGGACTCCTGAGATCGCGGTGAGCACGACAGTGGGCTCGGAAACGAGCTGCGGTGGCTGTGGCCACGGCCACGCCATGGCCGGCGGCGAGAAACTCTCGGCCGCGGTGGAGGAAGAGGCTAGGGTATGAGCGCAAGCTTGAGAGAAGGGGGAAGAGGAAGAGGGGCTCACAGTGGACTGGACGGAGGGGTCGGCGAGCTCGGGGAAGCTTCTGCGATGGCGAATTTACGGCGGCAATCTCCGGGCACCGGGGATGAAGACGACGATGCTCCGGTCGACTGGGGCCTCCTCTGGTCGCGTGCGTCGGTGTGCAGCTCCATGGGGTCGAGACGGAGCTCCTGAGCTCATCAAAAGGGCGAGGGGTGGCCGGTGGCTATGGATGCGACGGCGGCGCCCTCCCGTGGCTCTCGGTGGTGCTCCAAATCGAGAGAGGGAGAGAGCCAGAGCGAGCAGAGAGAAGGGATAGCGGTCGGGGACGACTCTGTGGCGTCGCTAGAGGGCTCGGGGAGGAAGCAGGAGGTGGCCAGGGGAAGCAGGAGGTGGCCGGGGCGGCGTCGGCGCTCGCCACCGAGCAGCTTCGGGGCGAGGGGGAGGAATACGACAGAGAGGAGGAGGTGGGCTGGGCCTCAGCCGCATCGCTGGGCCAGGTGGGGCGCTAGGTGGGCTGCGGGTAAGTGGCCCAGGTAGGCTTCCTCTCTCTCCTGTTTTTTTATATTCCTGTTCTGTTTTCTTTATTTAATTCTTTTGCCACTGTTTTGAATTTAAAATAATTCAAACAATGCCAAAAGCTCCTCTGAATATTTTTATTTTGCCAGATGGACTTTTCCAAAAGCTCATAAAATATTTCAAGGATATTTGAAATTATATTCTAATTATATGAATATAATTCAAATTCAAATAGCTAATGAATTAAATTCAAAGTCCCAAAAATAAATCCTTAAAAATGTTCAATATTTTGGTTGGGACCAGAACCCTTGCCAAAAATTATCAAACATTTAAGAAGAGCATTTTGGAACAATGAATGAGATTTTTAGGGTTTTTGCCCTTCTTTTATTTAGGGTTTTGAGGCTTCCAATTTCCCTCAGTTCAAGTTTCAAAATTAAACATGATGCAAACACCAGGCAGCACCAGAAGCTAGGGATGTGACATGTTAGGTTTACCTTAATACTTTTGTTGTAGTTGCGGATGCTTGCAATAGGGGTTAATCATAAGTGGGATGCTTGTCCAAGTAAGGGCAGTACCCAAGCACCGGTCCACCTACATATCAAATCATCAAAGTACCGAACGCGAATCATATGAGCGTGATGAAAACTAGCTTGACGATAATTCCCATGTGTCCTCGGGAGCTCCTTTCTCATTATTAGAAATTGTCCAGGCTTATCCTTTGCTACATAAAGGATTGGGCTACCTTGCTGCACTTTATTTACTTGTTGCTCGTTACTATTTATCTTATCAGAAAACTATCTATCACCTACAATTTCAGTGCTTGCAGAAAACCTTACTGAAAACCGCTTATCATTTCCTTCTGCTCCTCGTTGGGTTCGACACTCTTACTTATCGAAAGGACTACGATAGATCCCCTAAACTTGTGGGTCATCAATACGCAGGCACAGAGGTATTCATCAAACTTGCCCCGTGGTTTATTTTGTCTTTTTGTCGAGGCGTGACGGCTTTAATTACGTCTGGTTAGGAAACGCCAGACTATACCCGGGGACCCTACCGACCACGCCTCTAGCAGCTGGATTCCTGGACCGGATTCACGGGCGAACGTGGGGACAGTGCCAAACTGTCCTCCTGCAGAGGATACGAATATGCTTTCCGCCACAAATTCAGAAGTGGAGAGCGCCATGAATCACCGGCACCGACGGGCCATACTCCGCGGTGGTATTTTTTCCGAAGAGGCATTCAATGCCTTCAATTCTGGACACGCTTATATCCGCGCTACTCAAGATGGACTTGCTAGAGCAACGGACCAATATGTGAAGGACCTACGGGTAAGAGAATTTAATAAGTATGTATAGCAGTAGCCCCTGAGACTTGAAACAGTTGGCACAACTGATTTAAGGATCATTAAATGCATATGTTCTTGTAGAGAAGAATGCCTAGTTGTCTCAGGAGCTGGAGGAGTGTAAGGCCCAAATGAAGGCCAATGTAGCCGAACAAGAGGACTCCAAGAAGGCTTCTTCTGGTAAGAATTTCCTTCTACCAGTTTGTATGTTCGGCATGGTTTATAAATCTTATGAAAGATTTGGCAGACAATGCCGGAGGAAATTCGGAGACTGTGGGAAATAGTGAGCTGCATCTGTAGAGTCAACTGAAGGCGGGCGAACGCGTGCTAACGCAGTCTATTCAGGAGAAGAATAAGCTGCAAGATGCGAATCTCCAACTGAGCATCAAATTGAAAGATGTTCGGGCTCAACTTGCGGACTCTGTGAAGGAGAACCGGAGGCTTCGATGTGGCATTTATTGTAAGTGCTTTGAACAAACGGTGGTATATTTCAGCGACGAGGCGTATTGACAAAGTTATGTCTGCAGGTATGTTAACGGGACGCCCTGAAGAGGAGATGCCTGGGTCTGCAGGCGATATGCTGCAAGAGCTTTCACAACTGCACGAATGAGTTCGGCAGGTGATGCAGGGTATTGTCCAGGCTTTGTGGCCATCCGCTTCCCTGCCAGGAGGCATGAGCGAACTTGTAGAGATGCTCAAAGGAACACGGCGGCGCTTCCGATTATGGAAGATATCAGCTTGCCGGCAAGGTGCGAGAGAAGCGTGGGCCTGGTGAAGACGTGATACACCAAGGCTGACCCGAACCATATGGCCGAAGTCAGACCGACTGGGCCAGATGGACAAGAGATACCTGTTAGTTTAGTATATGATCAAGTAGCATTAGCTGCAAAGTATTCCCAGCAGGATTGTAAGCTAGACAGCCTATTGGATGGTATAGAGGAAGAGTACAACTAGTCTATGTAATTTGAATGGGCTCATGTACTCTCTAGCCAGATTGAAAATCATTTGTCATGGCAGACCTTTTCGCTTCAGCCCCCGGATCCGACAGTCCGGGGTGTATCCGAATACCCGCACAGTTATGAAAAACCGGGGCATGCGTGAAAACCAGGCGTAGGGGTCATAAGTGCTTGAACAGACAAGTACCCAACTAGTTATGTTATATTACATGGATAGTAAGAAACATCTTCTAGAGAGAATAGTTCCGTTAGGGGTTCCTTTCTCTGGGTACGCATGCATCGATGTGCATGTCCGAACTGCGAATAGAAGCACAGGAAAAAAACATTTGGGTATTTTTGTTGTTAGGAACGAGGACATCTTTTGTTAAACGACCGAATATTCCCTTAAGAACGCTAGCTTTCGGCTTCACCCAGTCTAAGGTACACATCCGACTCAACCGACAGTAACAATCACAGAGGTGCTCCCCTTATGCCCTAGCCGAATTAACGGGAACGTAGGGAATAAATACAAGAGCCAGGCAACCCAGCATGGCCAAAACTTAAGTCATATCGATGCATATAATGGTGAAGAAAAGGCACATATGGAAAGAAAATTGCATATGTGGCCGGCGAGAAGCCATTAAAGTGGTTATATTTATCTTTCGAATAGGAAGCCCCCAGGTATAGTGTGCATGCATAATGCGGCCGGAGTGCCTAGGGCATCCGTACAGTTATAAGGTTGTAAAAAAAGAAAAAGGGGCGAGAAAGGAGGAAAAAGAACATAATCGAAGAGGCGGAGATTAGGAGACGAACACTGGGTTCGGTGCTAGGCGTAGAATCTCTAGAGTCTGGCCGCGTTCCATGGGTTTGGCTCGAGTCTGTTATCAGAGGCGTGGCGCAGATGGTATGCTCCTCCGGTGAGAACTTTATCGATGATGAAGGGACCCTACCACTTGGGTTTGACCTTGTCCTTTTTCTTCTCAGGTAGGCGTAGAACGAGTTTGCCAATGTTATAAGTTTTGGCCCGTACTTCTCTGCTTTCATACCTTCGAGCCTGTTGCTGATAGAATGCGGAATGGGCTTTAGCGACATCGCGCTCCTCCTCCACAGCATCTAAGTTGTCCTATCGGTCTAGCTCGGCTTCCTTCTCTTCATACATGCGCATGCAAGGTGAGTCATGAATTATATCGCAGGGCAGTACTGCTTCTGCGCCGTACACCATAAAAAGTGGTGTGTATCCGGTGGTGCGATTCGGTGTGATCCGCAGCCCCCAGAGTATGGAGTCGAGTTCCTCGACCCAATGCGTGTCTGATTCCTTCAAGGATCGCACTAGTCTGGGTTTGATGCCGCTCATAATAAGACTATTTGCATGTTTGACCTGACCGTTTGTTTGGGGGTCATAGACAGAGGCGTAGTCGAGCTTAATGCCCATTTTGCTACACCAGGCTTTCACCTCCTCGGTTGTAAAATTCGAGCCGTTGTCAGTGATGATACTGTGGGGGACACCGTAACGGTGTACAACCTCTGATATGAAGTCTATCACTGGCCCGGATTCGGCCGTTTTAACTGGTTTGGCTTCTATCCATTTGGTGAACTTGTCCACCATGACCAATAAGTATTTTTTCTTATGGCTTCCCCCTTTAAGGGGTCCCACCATATCCAGCCCCCAGACCGTGAAGGGCCAAGTTATGGGGATTGTTTGGAGAGCGGTAGGGGGCATGTGGCTCTGATTGGAAAATAGTTGGCAACCAACGCAATGTTGGACGAGGTCCTGTGCGTCCGCCCGGGCTGTCGCCAGTAGAATCCTGTCCGAAAGGCCTTGCTTACGAGAGCTCGGGCTCCTGCATGGTGTCCGCCTAGTCCGGAATGGATTTCGGCTAAGAGCTGCCGCCCTTCCTCTTCGGAGATGCATTGTTGGAGCACTCCGGTGGCGCTCTTCTTGTAGAGTTCTCCTTCATGGACTTTGTAGGCTTTAGAGCGTCGCACGATACAGCGTGCCTCATTTTGGTCCTCGGGGAGCTCCTGCCTATTAAGGTAGGCCAAGAAGGGCTCGGTCCACGGGGCGATGACAACCATTATTTCCTGGGCCAAAGATGTTATTTCGGCGGCAGAGCCTCCGATTATGTCTGAAGGTTTAGAATCTGGGTTTGTTGCGGCTATGTATAATAGCATGGGTTCGCCAATGTTTGGCGCGGTCAGGACTGGGTTGTTGGCCAAGAGTGCCTTTATTTCTTCCAGTCCGGCCGTGGCCGCATCCGTCCACTCGAAGTGTTCGGTGCGTCGAAGAAGGCGGTACAGTGGTATTGCCTTTTCTCCTAAGCGGGAGATAAAGCGGCTTAAGGCAGCCACACATCCAGTTAATTTCTAGATTTGTTTGAGGTCTGTTGGGATAGCCAACTGTGACAGAGCTCAGATTTTTGCCGGATTGGCTTCAATTCCTCCACTGGAAACGATGAAGCCAAGCAATTTTCTGGAGGGTACTCTGAAGACACACTTCTCCAGGTTGAGCTTGATGTCGTACGTTCGGAGATTATCGAACGTGAGCCTGAAGTCATCTATTAAAGTTTCGACGTGTCTTGTTTTGATGACCACGTCGTCTACGTAGGCCTCTACTGTCTTGCCGATTTGTTTTTCCAGGCATGTCTGAATCATGCGTTGATAAGTTGCGTCGGCGTTTTTGAGCCCGAAGGGCATGGTGTTGAAACAGAAGGGGCCGTACAGAGTGATGAAGGCTGTTGCAGCCTGGTCGGACTCCGCTATCTTTATTTGATGGTATCCGGAGTATGCTTCGAGGAAACACAATGAGTCATGTCCCGCAGTGGCATCGATTATCTGATCAATGCGGGGGAGGGGGAAGGGATCCTTAGGGCAAGCTTTATTGAGGTCTTTGAAATCGGCACACAAGCGCCAGGATTTGTCCTTTTTTGGTACCATTACCAAGTTTGTTAGCCAATCTAGATGTTTGATGTCTTTGATGAATCCGGCCTCGAGTAGCTTGGCTAGCTCTTCTCCCATGGCTTGCTGCTTAGGCTCTAAGAAGCACCTAAGAGTCTGCTTGACTGGCTTGTATCCTTTCAGTATATTGAGGCTGTGTTCGGCCAGCCTGCGTGGGATGCCCGGCATGTCTGAAGGATGCTAGGCGAAAATATCCCAATTTTCACGCAGGAAGTCTCATAGTGCGACGTCTATTGTGGGGTTCAGCTGTGTCCCTATGGAAGCTGTCTTCGAAGGGTCCGTTGGGTGGACCTGGAATTTGACTATCTCGTCCGCTGGCTTGAAGGAGGTGGATTTAGGTCGGTTGTCGAGTATCGCATCGTCTTTGTCCACTGTTGCTCGCAGTGTTGTCAGTTCTTCGGCCGCGAGGGCTTCTGATAATGCCTCTAGGGCAAGGGCGGCAGTTTTATTTTCAGCTGGGAGTGCGACGTCTAGATCACTAGCTAGAGTGATGATTCCGTTGAGCCCGAGCATTTTGAGCTTCATGTACTCGTAATGGGGTATAGACTGAAAACTTGTGAATGCGTCCCGCGCCAAGAGGCCGTGGTATCCGCTGCTGAACGGGGATATTTGGAATGTAATTTCTTCGGACCTGTAATTCTCCGGCGTGCCGAATACCACATCCAGTGTGATTTTTCCCGCGCATTGTGCCTCTCGACTAGGGATGATTCCCCTGAAGGTCGTGCTGCTTCGTTTAATGCGGCTTTTGTCAATTTCCATCTTGTTAAGGGTTTCCTCATAGATGAGGTTTAGTCCGCTTCCGCCGTCAATGAGCACTTTAGTAAGCCTGAAGCCATCCACGATTGGGCTAAGGACCAAAGCGGCTAGTGCTCGGACCGTCCGGAATTGGGGTTCGTCACTGGCATTGTAGGTTATAGCTGTGTCGTTCCATGGGTTTATTGTTGCCACGTGGCAAACTTCTGCGAGGCTGCGTTGAGCTCGCTTGTGCCTATTATTTGAGGCGAAAGTCTCGAAGACTGTAAATACCGTATTGTTGTCTCCGGCGGGATGTTTTATGAGGAGATCCTCGCCACTTTTTGCTACCTGCCGGAGTATCCAACATGCTCTAAGGCTATGCATTGGCGTAGTATCCGGTGTGCTATGAAACTTGCATGGCCCGTTTAGCCATTCTTCCAATACGGTTCCGTGCCTTGCGGCGGGCTTTATTTTTTTGGTACTTGAATCGGGTGACTTACGAGAGTTTACCCTTTTAGTTTGGACAGGGGATTTGGCTAGAGCTGGACTGTTCCAGAAACTTGTTTGGGTTTTCCAGGCGCTTTCCATCACGCAGTAGTTTTGCACTATGGCTGCTAAGTCAGCGAAGTGTATTATGTCACGTCGACTTATAGCATTGAGAATCCCTTTGTGCGTGCAATTTTTGCAAAAGAGGGAGATTGCGTCTACCTCGCGACAGTCCTTGACCCTGTTTATCACAAGGAGGAATCTGGCCCAGTAGTGATGTACTGTTTCTTGGGGCTCTTGTCTGATATGGGAAAGATTGGATAAATCTGGGTGGGTGGGCGGATCTGAATCCGAATCCCGACCCGATCTGGGACCCAGGGGCAAAGAAGCTTCCGAGCTTAATGGCTCGGGTTCTGGGGCGTTGCCTGATTTCTTCGGCCCGCCCCCCGATCCCGAGTTCGGGATCGGGGTCATGTCCTCCCGCGAGCGGGTGTCCGGCTCGGAGAGCTCGGTAATCCGGACATAGTTCGTCCTCAAAGTGAGGGAGAATTAGGATGATGCTATTCCACTACCGCTATCTCATGGGTGACCGATGGAGAGTGAATCTCCCTTTGATCGGGGTTAAGCCCGATCCGGTCATAGTCCATAGCGACGCCCAGGGCGGCGATGTGATCCAAGAGCTCATTGAGGGAGAAGAGCTCCATTGGATCCATCTGTTCGACAAATTCCGAATCAACATGGAGGCTATTTTTAATGACCTGAGAAGTAATTGTCGGCGCAACAGCCGATCGGGCGGTCATAACGAAGCTGCCCAGCCGGAGAGTTTGGCCTAAAGCCAGGGCTCCTCTAGAGGTGATGTTGTCCTTGACAACGAGATGAGCCATCAAGCCTTATTGCGACGACACAGAGGAACTCTCAATGAAAGCACCAATGTCGGTGTCAAAACCGGCGGATCTCGGGTAGGGGGTCCCGAACTGTGCGTTTAAGGCTAATGGTAACAGGAGGCTGGGGACACGATGTTTACCCAGGTTTGGGCCCTCTCGATGGAGGTAATACCCTACATCCTGCTTGATTGATCTTGATGATATGAGTATTACAAGAGTTGATCTACCACGAGATAAGAGAGGCTAAACCCTAGAAGCTAGCCTATGGTATGATTGTTGATGATAATGATGATGAGTCCTACGGACTAAAACCCTCCGGTTTATATAGACATCGAAGGGGGCTAGGGTTACACAAAGTCGGTTTACAGAGAAGGAGATCTACATCCGAATCTCCAAGCTTGCCTTCCACGCCAAGGAGAGTCCCATCCAGACACGGTTCGAAGTCTTCAATCTTGTATCTTCATAGTCCAACAGTCTGGCCAAAGTATATAGTCTGGCTGTCCGGATACCCCCTTATCCAGGACTCCCTCAGCGCCCACCCCCTCGGGCGCGCCCTCCACCCTCGTGGCCCCCTCGTGGCTCCCCTGACCGACTTCTTTTGCCTATATAAGTCCATATACCCTAAAACCTTCGGGGAGCACAATAGATCGGGAGTTCCGCGCCGCAAGCCTCTGTAGCCACCAAAAACCTCTCGGGAGCCTGTTCCGGCACCCTGCCGAAGGGGGAATCCCTCACTGGTGGCCATCTTCATCATCCCGGCGCTCTCCATGATGAGGAGGGAGTAGTTCACCCTCGGGGCTGAGGGTATGTACTAGTAGCTATGTGTTTGATCTCTCTCTCTCGATCTCTCTCTCTCTCTCTCTCTCATGTTCTCCCTATGGCACGATCTTGATGTATCGCGAGCTTTGCTATTATAGTTGGATATTATGATGTTTCTCCCCCTCTACTCTCTTGTAATGGATTGAGTTTTCCCTTTGAAGTTATCTTGTCGGATTGAGTCTTCAAGGATTTGAGAACACTTGATGTATGTCTTGCCGTGCTTATCTGTGGTGATGATGGGATATTCACGTGATCCACTTGATGTATGTTTTGGTGATCAACTTGCGGGTTCACCTTGTGAACTTATGCATAGGGGTTGGCACACGTTTTCGTCTTGACTCTCGGGTAGAAACTTTGGGGCACTCTTTGTAGTACTTTCTGTTGGTTGAATAGATGAATCTGAGATTGTGTGATGCATATCGTATAATCATGCCCACGGATACTTAAGGTGACAATGGAGTATCTAGGTGACATTAGGGTTTTGGTTGATTTGTGTCTTAAGGTGTTATTCTAGTATGAACTCTATGATAGATTGAACGGAAAGAATAGCTTCATGTTATTTTACTACGAACTCTTGAATAGATAGAACAGAAATGATAACTGTCAGTGTCAAAACCGGCGGATCTCGGGTAGGGGGTCCCGAACTGTGCGTCTAGGCAGATGGTAACAGGAGACGAGGGACACGATGTTTTACCCAGGTTCGGGCCCTCTTGATGGAGGTAAAACCCTACGTCCTGCTTGATTGATATTGATATTGTGGATGTTTACAAGAGTGGATCTACCACGAGATCAAGGAGGCTAAACCCTAGAAGCTAGCCTATGGTATGATTGTTAGGGTTGTTGTTGTGTCCTACGGACTAGAGCCATCCGGTTTATATAGACACCGGAGAGGGCTAGGGTTACATAGAGTCGGTTACAATGGTAGGAGATCTACGTATCCGTATCGCCAAGCTTGCCTTCCACGCCAAGGAAAGTCCCATCCGGACACGGGACGAAGTCTTCAATCTTGTATCTTCATAGTCTTGGAGTCCGGTCGATGATGATAGTCCGGCCGATGATAGTTCGGCTGATGATGGTAGTCTGGCTATCCGGACACCCCCTAATCCAGGACTCCCTCAGTAGCCCCTGAACCAGGCTTCAATGACGATAAGTCCGGCGCGTATATTGCTTGGCATTGCAAGGCGGGTTCCTCCTCCGAATGATAGAAGATTGTGAACACCAGGATAGTGTCCGGCTCTGCAAAATAAATTCCACATTCCACCGTAGAGAGAATAATATATACACAAGTTCAATCTGCTGACGTTTTTTGCGGCATGACGTCACGCCACTACCAAGCCATTACTTGAATCGTTTTTTACTCTACCACCTCAGCGCATTTAGCGAAGCGGTTTCCTTGGCACGTCTTGTTGAAGCAGAGATCGTGTTCCCCCTTAATCCGGGATTCTCATCAATACGGACGTGGGTAACCCTACCGCGCCCGTCGGCCCTTCCCCTCTATCGAAGGCGAGTCCCAAACGGTCATGGAGACGGCTCTTGGTATTCTCCCTCTTTATAACGGGACCAAGGCTCGTTTCTTTTCTTCAATCCTCCATCGAATCCTCTCCCCGCTCCAAGTTCTAGCACCTAGAGCTCCAGATTCGAGCGCTTCGGACCTTCAACGATGTCCGGTTCCGACCTCCAGGGCCGGTGGATGCCGAAGGAGGACGTGCTAAAGCTGAGGGAGGCCAAGTACCTGGCTTATGAGATTTCGCACAGGGTGCCTGCTGAAGGGCAGGCTATCCCCACCCCCGTGCCCGGCGAGTATGTCGTTTTTGTATCCCACCTCTGTCGGGGTTTAGGCTTCCTGATGGATCCTTTTGTGAGAGGGCTCATGTTTTACTATGGGTTGGAATTCCACGATTTGGCTCCGGAGTCCATTCTCCATATTTCCGCATTTATTGTTGTCTGCGAAGCCTTCCTCCGCGTCACCCCTCACTTCGGCCTGTGGCTGAAGACCTTCAATGTGGAGCCGAAGATGATCGGGGGGCGTCAAGCGGAGTGCGACGGGGCGGCCATAAGCAGGAGGGCTAATGCCCCGTGGCCCGCTGGCTCCTTCCAAGAGGAGCTCGGCCCGTGGCAGCAAGAGTGGTTCTATATTACCGTTCCGAGGGGCCGCAGACAAAAGCCACCGCCCATATTCCGCCCGGGACCTCGACGACGGTTGATGTCGTGGGTCAACCAAGGGCTCAACTGGGGGCCGTCAAAGGACGTGCCCCTACTGCAGGGCCGGATTCGAGATCTCCAAACGAGGGAGGTTGATATGGTGGTGGTAATGCAGGTTATGCTGATTAGGCGTCTCCCGCCCTGCAAACGCCGCCCTCTCCGTCTGTGGGAGTTCAATCCGGAGGGCCCATGGATTCTTCAACACTTCATGGGTATGACACCCCTGGAGATGTACAAATTATTCTTCGGATCGCAAGAGGCGCGTCCGGAATTGACCGAGGACGCTGGCCTAAGCTGCAATCGCCTGGATACTCAAGTAAGTAGTTCCAAGTCCGGACATACCATTTGTTTGCCTTTCGATGATTCGCCTTATGACCAACTTCCTTCTAAACAGGAGTGGATAGCGGAAGCAAATTTGATATGGTGTCCGGCCCCCCTCCCCGAGACCGCGCCGGATTCCGTGCTGGTCCGGATGCTTGAGGTTGCACCTCCAGAGGAAAGCGAAAGGGAAAGCAGGAAAGCTACTGCCTCGCCTAAGGAGGCTCTTGAAAGAGGGGGGATCGAGAATCCCTCCCTCCAGGGGGAGAAGAGGACTGCCTCCGGGGACCCGGGGGCAAAAGCCCCTAAGCGGGGGAGGAAACCTTCGCCAGAGGGTCCTGCGTCCGGGGAGGCCCCGGCCGCACAATCTCCCTTAAAGAATCAGCCCTCCAACGAGCCGTAAGTAGAAAGAAAGGAGTTTTATCATAAGGGACATCCCTATTTGTGCTTCTGAGGATAACTAAAGTTTTTACCTTGTAGTTCGGATCTCCGTCCTTCGCAAATGAGCTCGTCTTCGGGGGACCTTCGTCCAGAGATGATGGAGAGCGAGACGCCTCCGCCCGGGGTGCCGTCGGATAGGGCGGACGAGCCTGAAGTGTTGCCATGGAGGGAGCCCCCTGGTTTGGCAAAGCCGGATAGTTCGGCGCCAACTGGTGTACGGCTGAAGGATCTGCTTGAGAAGGCGTCTATCTTAGAAGATCACTACGCATTGATGAGCATGGTGATTGAAAGGATTTCGTCCGCCGAAGGCGGGTTGCATAATGCCGTCAGGAGTTTGCTGGCGGGGTTTGAGGTACGTAAAAATGACACACCTTTTAACAGTTTTGCATATAGAATGCGCCCTGTATAGATAGTAGCCCCTGAGACTCGGGAGGTTGTCGAAATCGACAGCGTGCCGAGGATCAAAATCGCAGGTTTAAATTCCCGTCGTGCCGATGCAGGTGGCGGGTCGTCCGGGGGCCAGCCGGACTGATGGAGTTGCTGAACTAAAGCGGCAACTCGCTGTTGCGGATGCGGACATCACGCTGGTCAACAGGCGACTTGATGAGTCGCAAGGTAAGTGTTTCTGTGCGGTCACTTGGTAAGGGAGCCGAAGCCAGCTCCTTACAACATGTGTGTGAAATGCAGATAGTGCTGCTGCTGTGGAGAGCCTTCGGGCCGAACTTGCTCAAGCCAAGGAGCAGGCCAGAAGGAGTAATGCAGCGGCCTCGAGGGCGGCCGAGGAGTTAGCGGCCGAAAGGGTCGCACACTTCCGGAGCAGGGAAGAGATGGCCGAAATGGCCTTGAAGTTAAAAGATGCTACCGACCGCAATGAGGCTCTTGGGAAGGAGCGCCTAGCGGGGCAAGAAGACCTGGGGAAGGCCACCGCCGAAGCCAAGGATGCCCGCTCTGCAATGCGGGCTATAAAGGAAGAGCTGCGCCAGGCCGGAGATATTGTAGCTGGCAAGCCTTTTCTGCTTCGCGGAAGGTTTATGGATCCAAAGTATGCTCAGCTGGGCCAACTGTGGGGTCCAGAGGACCCTTATATGGACTTAGCAGCGAGTGCGGCGGATGCTGTTGTGCATTTTCGAAGCCAGAAGGATCACAAGACGGAAGAGCTGTTTTGGTCTCAATTCCATAGTCCGGAGCGTTCACTTCCGCTGACCGACCGTTTGGCCGAGTGGGCTGAGCTAAATAGGTTGTCCGGGCTTGCTATGACGGATATACTGACCCATGTCCGGCCGGATAGGCCCGAGCCGAAGAGTTACTTTGGCTTATTGCAGCAATTTCTTGGGGCGGTGCCGCATATCAAGGTGATGAAGCGGTCGGCCTGCATAGAGGGTGCGCGGATGGCACTCGCCCGTGTGAAGACACATTGGACAGAGATGGATGCCACCGCTGTTGCGACCCCGGGTTCGGATGATAACCGGTTACCCGCCGAGCACTATTTTGGTGAAGTGTTGCGTGGTGCTCGTGTAATAGAGTCGCAGTGCTCAAAAAATGTTACGTTCAAATGAACATTTTTATGATGTAAAACAATATTTATGATGTAAGCGCCTTTTATACTTATGCGTTCAAGTAATAGAATATCTCCTATGCGGCCGTTCATGTATACGTGTGTATAACCTAAAAGATGGCAGTCGTCGGCTTCAGCCCCCACGCACAAGGTGCGGGGGTGTTCGCAAAAAATAGCGCGTTTTCACGCTTAATCCGACGTCTCGGTCCTGTAAAGGAGGTGGTAGCGTAGCAAACGAGGCAACCGGACTATAATGCTTTATCACTTTCACTTAGCCATGGAGTTCGAGGGTGGGGCTACGACATAGCCCCTGGGGGCACTGCGCTCTCCGAATTTGGGGTGCGTATGTGCCTGACCGGGAAACGGCCCTTCGTCAAAGCGGAGGAATTCTAAACATTCCCATGGTCGATCGAGTGGTTGACCAGTCTCTCGCTGTATCATGACAGTCAGTTTTCGGCTTTCTCTACTGAGGTGCTCGCCCAGCCGAACTGGGGCACAATCGCAGTAGTTCTCCTGGTGCCGCATTAGCCGATGATACGGAATGTAAGGCAGCAAAACACAGGAGCCGGGCAAACCCAACATTTGACCAAAGACATGATTCAGAGCTGATGCATATAAGGCCTAACTCGAGACGCCGAACACTCCCGAAGGTGTTCGGTCTTTACAATAGCGGGCAAAACAATGCCCTAGGCCCCTTGTGTCGAGGTACGGGCAGGTTCTTCTGGCGCGGCCGATGCCAAAACACCAGTCTCCACTCTGGTTATAATGAGAAACCAGGGGATTATAGCAACAAGAGACAGTAAGAAAGGTTTACGTAGGGTCTTAGTCTGAAAAGAGTCCTTGCAACGGGTCCCTACTGCACGTCTGCGCCTGTGTCTCCGTTGTGCCGTATCCTGGACGGGTGTGCATGCTGTTCATCTGTAAAAAGAGAGGAACTTAGTTGGAAAAGAAATCGTGTGAGAAAGTGCATAAAAAATTGAAATATAGATTAATAAAGCTGAGCCTATGCTAGCTCATTATGACCTATATGTACAAACCCTTGTGAAGGGGTGTGCGGCTAGGTAGACCCTAGCTTATTTATTCCGGACTCGTCAAGCCGTGTCCGGGGTCTCAGGCGACCTTTTAATGAAATGATGCCATGTGAACCGGGCATTTTAAGCGTAAGAGACGCGTAATGTGGTATTGCATTGAAGCGGACGAAAGCTTCCCGTCCCAGTGATGCTTGATAGCTACTTTTAAATGGGGCGACATGAAAGGTTAGCTTTTCTCGTCGGAAGTTGTCAGGTGACCCGAACACAACTTCTAGTAATAATGAACCTGTGCACCTGGTGTAAGGGCCTGGCGCCACTCCTTTGAAGGAAGTGCGGCTATGCCGAATTGTAGTGGCGTTTATCCTGACTTGCGGATTGTGTCCGGATATAGCAGGTTTAAGTCACTGCCGCCGTCCATCAAAACCTGCGTGAATTGCAGTTCGTCTATTATGGGATCCAATATCAGGGCAGTCTATCCTGCGTTCCGGATACTTCCGGACTAATCCAGATGGTCGAAAGTGATTAGTTTTGACATCCAATCTCGGTGTTCCGCTGGGGTGGACCGTGCGACACTTGTCTTAGCGAGTGCCTTGTTGGTTTTCCATACTATCACATGAAGTGAGTTTACTGTTTTGACTTCTTGTGGGAAAGTCTTTTGACTTCCGGTGCTCTGCTGGTGGGGTTCGTCATCGTCCTCGCTTGGCACATTGAGCCCCTTGTGTCCGGCGTTGAGTCTGCCGGACTGTTTAAAAACCCAACAATTTCGGTTGGTATGGTTTGCAGGCCTTCCGGAGGTACTGTGGATTTGACATATCCGATCTAGAATTTTGTTTAAATTTGATAGCTCGTCGCTGTTGTCCTTAAGAGGCAGTGTTTTATTGTTTGGCCGCGAGCTTTTGAATCCGGCGTTGACCGCCATGCCCTTTGGGATTTTTTCTTTATTCCGGCGCCGATCTTTCCTGCGCCGTGATTTTCCGTTTCCATCTCTGATCTCGGATGTACTCGGGTCGCTGGTGCTGCATCTTGCTAGCTAGCTGTCTTCTCCTGCGCAAAAGCACGTCATGAGGCTTGTTAGCGCGGCCATTGTTCTTGGCTTCTCTTGGCCGAGGTGTCTGGCGAGCCATTCGTCTCGGACGTTGTGTTTAAAAGCTGCTAAGGCTTCCGCGTTCGGACAGTCGACTATTTGGTTCTTTTTGGTAAGGAACCTGTTCCAGAATTTGCACGCTGACTCTCCGGGCTGTTCGGTTATATGACTCAGATCGTCTGCATCCGGAGGGCAGACATAAGTCCCTTGAAAATTTTCTCTAAACGCGTCCTTAAGCTCTTCCCAACTTCCAACAGTGTTTTCTGGGAGGCTTTTGAGCCAATGCCGAGCTGGCCCTGTGAGCTTGAGGGGTAGGTATTTTATGGGGTGGAGATCATCTCCTCTGGCCATGTGTATGTGTAGTATGTAATCTATCCAGACTCCGGGGTCTGTTGTACCGTCGTATGCGTCTATGTTTATGGGTTTGAACCCTGCTGGAAATTCATGATCCAGCACCTCATCGGTAAAACATAGCGGGTGTGCGGCGCCCCTGTATTTGGGTGTGCCGCTGTCTTCGAACACTTGTCGTGTTGTGTTACTTCCTGGGGCCCTCTTTTTTGGCCCGTAGATGGACCTAGTTGGGCCGTCCATTTTCCCAGGATCATAAGTCGGCTTGTGTGCGGCGCCACTTGTCGCTTTTGGCCTGTCATCTGGCCGTCTATCCGGCCAGGCGGCCTCTTTATTTTTTGACTGTGAGGGCTCTATGGCTTCCTCGTCAAATTCTGGCAGCAACTTGCGCTTTGGGTAGCTCTTTGTTTGATGGCCATTGCCATATTTGTCTGCGGTCTTGAGTACTTTGCTCCACTTCATTCTGAGTATGTCTTCCGCTGTTTTGAGCTTCCATTTTTCCTTCTTCAAACTTCTTGCAGTGGCGACGAGTCTTTTGTGAAGGTTCTTATGCTCCGGTGTTGTGTCCGGACTGTTGATTGCTCCGTGAAGGGGTTGATTATCCGGTTCGTCCTGTTCGGATGGTTGCTTGGTTGTATGTTCGTCGTCCGCTGGTTTGCCCTGCTCTATCGTGGGGTCGTTAGGAATGCTGCTTTGATCGAGGCGGGACTTAGGGCGGCGTCTACGTCGCCGTTTTCGTTGTTTATCGGTGGGATTATCCTCTGTCGCGTCCCATTGTTCCTCGTTATCGCTTCCCTTTGGGGTGTCCACCATATGCATGTCATGTGACGAGGTGGCCTTCCAGTGCCCTGTAGGTGCTGGTTCTTGATTGTCTCCGGCATCGTCGTCCATACCGTTGATGTCTTCGGAGTCGTAGTCGAGTACGTCGGTTAGATCGTTGACGGTGGCTACGAAGTGGGTGGTGGGTGGGCTCTGAATTTCTTCGTCGTCTGCGTCCCAACCATCCTGGCCGTAGTTCGGCCAGGGCTCTCCGGATAGCGAGAGATGCTTCAGCGAATTTAAGATATCGCCGGAGGGTGAGTGCTGAAAGATGTCCGCAGCGGTGAATTCCATGATCGGCGCCCAATCGGATTCGACTGGAAGGGGCGCAGGAGGTTTGGAGTCCGGCAGAGAGTCCGGCACCTCGGAGTCATGAGCTTTATGCGGGACAAGGTAAGTGTTCGGCTCCATCGCCGTAGAAGTTGCAACTCCCGAGGCGGTGTCCAGCCATCCGTCCTCGATCTGAGCGATCGGCTCCGGACTATGGGTCAGAGCGGATTCGTGTGCGGCCTCCAAGGTGCTGTCCGGCGGCAGAGTTAGGTCGTGCCCATCGTGACAGCGCGGCACGCTCGGCTGTGGCTCAGATCCATCAAAGATCAAGTCCCCGCGGATATCGGCCATGAAGTTTAGGCTTCCAAACCTGACCTGACGGCCAGGGGCGTAGCTTTCGATCTACTCCAGATGGCCAAGTGAGTTGGCCCGCAGTGCGAAGCCGCCGAATACGAAGATCTGTCCGGGGAGAAAAGTCTCACCCAGGACTGCGTCGTTGTCAATTGAAGAGGCCATCAAGCCTATCGGTGATGACACAGAGGAACTCTCAATGAAAGCACCAATGTCGGTGTCAAAACCGGCGGATCTCGGGTAGGGGGTCCCGAACTGTGCGTCTAGGCGGATGGTAACATGAGACGAGGGACACGATGTTTTACCCAGGTTCGGGCCCTCTTGATGGAGGTAAAACCCTACGTCCTGCTTGATTGATATTGATATTGTGGATGTTTACAAGAGTGGATCTACCGCGAGATTAAGGAGGCTAAACCCTAGAAGCTAGCCTATGGTATGATTGTCAGGGTTGTTGTTGTGTCCTACGGACTAGAGCCATCCGGTTTATATAGACACCGGAGAGGGCTAGGGTTACATAGAGTCGGTTACAATGGTAGGAGATCTACGTATCCGTATCGCCAAGCTTGCCTTCCACGCCAAGGAAAGTACCATCCGGACACGGGACGAAGTCTTCAATCTTGTATCTTCATAGTCTTGGAGTCCGGTCGATGATGATAGTCCGGCCGATGATAGTTCGGCTGATGATGGTAGTCCGGCTATCCGGACACCCCCTAATCCAGGACTCCCTCAATAACTTGAGGTGGTTTCGTACCCTATCATAATCTCTTCGTTTGTTCTCCGCTATTAGTGGCTTTGGACTGACTCTTTATTTCATGTTGAGGGATAGTTATGTGATCCAAGTATGTTATTATTGTTGAGAGAACTTGCACTAGTGAAAGTATGAACCCTAGGCCTTGTTTCCTAGCATTGCAATACCATTTGTGCTCACTTTTATCATTAGTTACCTTGCTGTTTTTATATTTTCAGATTACAAAAACCTATATCTACCATCCATATTGCACTTGTATCACCATCTCTTCGCCGAACTAGTGCACCTATACAATTTACCATTGTATTGGGTGTGTTGGGGACACAAGAGACTCTTTGTTATTTGGTTGCAGGGTTGCTTGAGAGAGACCATCTTCATCCTACGTCTCCCACGGATTGATAAACCTTAGGTCATCCACTTGAGGGAAATTTGCTACTGTCCTACAAACCTCTGCATTTGGAGGCCCAACAATGTCTACAAGAAGAAGGTTGCATAGTAGACATCATCAATTTCTTCAGAGGTAGGCATTTTTATTCAGAAAACTGCCACTTCGGATCTTGCGCCGCAAAAAACTACCAGGAGCGCATTAGTAGGCTAGCTAGTGATCGATCAGTAACTTGTAAACACTGAGCGAACAGAAATAAGTAACTGTTAATGCATCTCAATGATTCACAGATCATATACAAATATGTAGCTCCAAAAGCAAATATCAGCCACTTCGGATCTTGCATCGCAACTAAAACCAACTAGTACGATTCTCATACGTAAGATCAACATGTTAATGCATCTCAATGATTCACATATCATATACAAATATGTAGCTCCAAAAGCAAAGATATAGAAAAAACATATGTTCTTCCTACTAACATGGATGCTTCTCTTGGCCAACATTCAGTACAGACTGAAAGACAAATTTGTTTGTGAAGTCTACAATTCCTCTTGCAAACGTAAGTGGTTTCACCAACAGTTGGAACCATGAGAATGAACCACACATGATGGAGGAACATCCACTTCAATATGATTTGGTCTTCTGTCGATCACACCGCGAGACTATTTTCGGAATACAAACTTTAACTTAGGCAAAATGATGCCCATTGTATAATCAGACCAAAGCAATGAAGCACCTAGTGTTGGCCAATAAATAGTACAGTACTACTTTTCTGCAGTACATGAAGTGACTATCCAATCTTTCTGTGTCTATTTTCAAATGGCATTGCATTTAGTGACTATACTATTCTCTTGTGCAGTTCAACCAAAATTGTGGTCACTTTGTTTGTTTGCCAAATAGCAACGGGCAGACATCTCTGTCTGCACAAATATCAAGCAGCTAGTAAACATATACCACACCTTGTATGTTCTGCACTGGACAATCTGATACAGTTATGTTTTGCCCTGGACAATTTCATACTGAATTGATTTGCTGGTTCAGAGCAAAAATATAGTGCCTATTCTTCATCAGACCAAGGATATCCATGTTCGCCGTGATGGAAGAGGTGAAATCAATACAACCGAAATTGAGCATCCAATCATTGAATCATGTCCTGCACCTCCAATGTAGGTCCACCCTGACAATAAATTCACATGCAAACCACTAGTATTACTATCTAATGACAGTACAAAAAGAGTAGCAAGATAGTAGCAAACCATGCACCTTCATAATGAACAGCTCATAGTGCCACCAATTGGATATAAAGGTTTGGAAGAAAACATGCTCCTAATGTTGAACCAGTTGGACTTTTTGTGCAGTTCCACTAAAATCGAGCATCCCTGTTTGCATAGATATTGAAACCATGATTACTATAAAACGACACTAGTTGAAGCATAGACTCACAAATATAAGCATTACAATTTCTTAACGAAAAAGGTAGCAAGACTGTTTCTAACCACCTGTTTGAAGGAATAAATAAGGCAACATCGGCTGATATCAGAAAGGCATATATAGTTCTTTTTGAAAGAATGATCGAATCCTGACCTTTCCTCTTCTTTTAAGCATATTTTGTGCAATTCAACTAAAATAAAATGCCATCACCACCTTGACAATTCAGTGACACTGTACAAAAGGAAATGACTTAACATTACATCATGATGTCAGGTATGTAGTCGACAGGCATTAGAGACAAACATATAGACCTCCTCCGATAAGATAATGAACATTAATTTTAACAAAGGTGTGACTAGCTTTACCGGGATAATTTGAGTGAACTCTACACCCTCTGTTCCTTAATATAAGAAGTTTTTGCGGTTCAATTTAAAGTACCCAAACGTCTAGTATTTAGAAAAACAGGTAGTAGTTTTCTTGAGCACATATCTGGGAAAGCTTGCCACACTTTATTTATGTCCATATGCTAATGCAACACCATTCGAATACTACAAATATACACTAATCTAGTGGCTAGTGCAACAGTAGAGTAGTTAGTTTATTACAGGGTACAGCACAATGGTTTTACTGAACAGATTTCAATAAACTCTAGCACCAGAAGATTTCTATAAGAATTAACAATACAAAATGTAAAGGTAACAAGTTTCAACATTGGTATACTAGCTGTGCATGAGCATTAAACCAAATACAAAAGTCTGAAGGTAACTAGCATTATTAACTAATGACCGTATAAAAAAATTGCAAACCATGTACCTCCAAGGTAAATATCATTTTGAACTCGTGGGACCTAAAAAATTGCTATCCCAATCTTGATAATCGATCAAACATAAAAACTTGATCGAACAAATCAAGAGAACAGCCGGAGGAGGAGGTGCCCACTCTTGACCTTTCCTCTTGTCTTCATAATTTTTTGTGCAGTTTAACCAAAATAAAATGACATCAACGCCTTGGCATTTTGGTGACACTGTACCAAAAAATTAACTTATCTCATGAAAGTGAGGTATGTAATCTATAAGCATTAACAATGCAAAAATCTTAAGGTAGTAACAAGTTTCATCGTTGGTATACTGGTTGTGCAACAACATTAGAATGCCTTAGCTGAAAAATCTTTAATACATCCACAATCAACAGCTAACCCTGAAATAATCTAGTAACATTAAATGGCATTGCTTAAATTTATCGATGGCATTAGACTGAGAGCGGCATTAGTTAAATGTGGCATCACTTTAGCAGTAGCATTGCTTGACTTGACTGCTGGCATTATACTAACAGCAAAAGAGTGGCAATAAGAGCATGGGAGGCCCATTCGGACAGTGGGCGCACCAGTACGATGTACCTCCACGGACGCAGAGTGGTGAGGGAGGTATGGTTGCCCAGAGCAACAAATATCCAGGCAGCATATGCGGATTACGTCCCATTTTTGTTCTCTTTAGCCACCTTTTTCCTATGTGAGGACAACAAACCGATCAACCTGGTCATTCTCTATTGCGTTGTCATGCCTTTCTACCCTTCTTCAACCAAGAGACACGAGACTTGTTCCTTAGCTACTGATTTTCCCCTTTTCAACCTAGATGCGGGTTTGATGCCTACTCTCTTGGACAGTACAGTCTCCCTTCCTTTCCTTATTCAACCCAGACATGGATTAGTCTGCATGAAGTAGGGTTTCCTTTAATAGTGCAAATTATGGTTTTCGTCTGCGTGGCCAGCAGAGCAAAGGATAGCAAATTGGGAAGATGGTGGAGTGGAAAAAGATCCACATGCAACGACGTGGCAGATGGGGCAATAGAACAAGGGTATGGTTCGAAAAGAGGTAGCATACCTGAGGGTCGGCGGGAAGTGGCTTCGCTCGTGGTCGTCGTCCTCCACACACACTACGGCAGCAAGCTTGGGGACGGAGGCCATCCCGCACGGGCGCTAGTTCTGAGAGGACGGCCTTGTCATCAGTGCGTGACCTCGCTCGCCGACGACGAGTGCGTCAACGGTGCACTTCCTTTTCTTCCCAAGGGAGAGAGAGGCCGTCTTTTTTAGATCTGGAGAGAGGGTGATAGTGTGAGAAGCAAGTGGGCAGCCCTTAGGAAGAAAGCGCTGAAGCTCCAGCCTATATATCTTTTTTATACTACTAGTACTGGAGGTGGAGTAGTGGTAGAGTAGTTTATATTTTCTCTGCGTACAGTACCAGTTAGTCGTGCTTCAAAACTGAACGACACGCCATTAAAAAAATAAAGGTCGATAACTAATGCGGCACCTCGGGCCAACGCGGCCAGATCGCATTTTGCACGAGAAATTACACACCATGTTTCGTTGACATGTGGTCCCGTTCCAACATATGAGTGAGACGGCGGCGAGTCCTTTTCTACTAGTATTTCCGAACGGATGTGTAGGCCGGGGATCCTCTTCGTGTACCATGGCAAACTGGCAACCGTCCATCGACTCTTTGCCTTTCCCTCTTGATTTGGAACTGCTGTCGCACGCTCTTCCTCTCCCTCCTCCATTTGCCTTCACCCTTCCTTCTGCCATTGTTCGATCATCTTCTCCATGGAGGGAACATGCCAGAAACGACCCCGTTATTCTTGCCCCGATCTTAAAGATGACGTGGTGGAGGAACTCAATGATCAGTACGACGTCATCACCTCGGCTAGCATGGCAGGTTCGTTCAAGACCATTCTTGACTCAACTAATAACATCATTACAAGGAAGCCAAGAGTCAAGGAGCGATTTGATCTCCCCTATCTTCTTCGCCGTGACCCTGATGACTGGCGCGGGGATGACGGAGGCCTCGCCTTGTGCAAGTTGATGCCGCTTGATAATGATACGTATGATGTTAAGATGCCATCGCTTGAGGGTAAGGCTTGGGCAGGTGCAAATGGAGATTGGGTTGTTTATATTGGGTCCAACTGCGAGTGGGAACTTGTGAATGTGTACACTCGTCACCGGGTTCCACTTCCAAAAATCTCAGCGGACTGCCTAGAGGTTGAGCACACCAGTATTGTACGCACATTCAAATACGATCATGGTGACTGTCTTCTACGGAAGATAGAAATTTGTCAAGTTCCCAACCGCTCTTGGAATTACAAGAACTATGAAGTTGTTGCTATCTTCGACAAGCTTGTTGCCGTCCTTCGTGGTTTGACTGGATGGATATTGCTCAAAAATCAGTTTCTTTACACGGATGAGTACTGTGATGCAATTCAATACGAGGGCCTTATGTTTGCTTCCACCACTCATGGCACTGTTTTTGCATGGGATCTTCGTAGTTTCGGTACGTTTGTCTTCCACCGTAATTATAATTGTTTCATCCACATGCATGCGGGTTAGCAAGTTTCCCTTTACTAATTAACCTTCTTCTTGTGTTTCCAAGGTCCTGTGAACATTCCACCACCTATAATTGAAAATTTTCATAACCAAGGAGGAGATGACGATGGTGATGATCACAAGCATGAGGACGAGCAACACCCATATACTTAGTGGCGCCTGGCAACTAATTCCAATGGATCACCTCTTCTTGTGTGTATACAGCCCACTGATGATGTTACTACAAAGGAATTGATAACCCACAAGTGTAGGGGACCGCAACAACTTTCGAGGGTAGAATATTCAACCCAAATTTATTGATTCGACACAAGGGGAGCCAAAGAATATTCTTAAGTATTAGCAGTTGAGTTGTCAATTCAACCACACCTGGATAACATAGTATCTGCAGCAAAGTATTTAGTAGCAAAATAGTATAATGATAGTAATGGTAACAGTGGCAAAAGTAAAGATAATAGTTTTGTAGTAGTTGTAACATTAGCAACGGAAAAGTAAATAAGCGAAGCACAAGATGTGAAAAGCTCGTAGGCATTGGATGAGTGATGGATAATTATGTCGGATGCGATTCCTCATGTAATAGCTAGAACCTAGGGTGACACAGAACTTGCTCCAGTTCATCAATGTAATGTAGGCATGTATTCTGAATATAGTCATACGTGCTTATGGAAAAGAACTTGCATGACATCTTTTGTCCTACCCTCCCGTGGCAGCGGGGTCCTAGTCGAAACTAAGGGATATTAAGGCCTCCTTTTAATAGAGAACCAGAACAAAGCATTAGCACATTGTGAATACATGAACTCCTCAAACTATGGTCGTCACCGAGAAGTATGTCACTTCGGGGTTGTCGGATCATAACACACAATAGGTGACTATAGACTTGCAAGATAGGATCAAGAACTCTCATATATTCATGAAAACATAATAGGTTTCGATCTAAAATCATGGCACTTGGGCCCTAATGACAACCATTAAGCATAGCAAAGTCATAGCAACATCAATCTCAGAACATAGTGGATACTAGGGATCAAACCCTAACAAAACTAACTTCATTACATGGTAAATCTCATCCAACCCATCACCGTCCAGCAAGCCCACGATGGAATTACTCACGCACGGCGGTGAGCATCATGAAATCGGTGATGGAGGATGGTTGATGATGACGACAGCGACGAATTCCCCTCTCCGGAGCCCCTCACAGACACCAGATCAGCCCTCCCGAGAGAGATTAGGGCTTGGCGGCGGCTCCGTATCGTAAAACGCGATGAAAATTTCTATCTGATTTTTTTCTCCGTGAAATGGAATATATGGAGTTGGAGTTGAGGTCGGTGGAGCATCAGGGGCCCACGAGACAAGGGGCACGCCCAGGGGGGAGGGCGCGCCCCCACCTTCATGGATAGGGTGTGGCCCCCTGGCCTTGATTCTTTCGCCAGTATTTTTTATATTTTCCAAAATTTATCTCCGTGGATTTTCAGGTCATTCCAAGAACTTTTGTTTTCTGCACAATAAACAATACCATGGCAGTTCTGCTGAAAACAGCGTCAATCCGGGTTAGTTTCATTCAAATCATGCAAGTTAGAGTCCAAAACAAGGGCAAAAGTGTTTGGAAAAGTAGATACATTGGAGACGTATCAACTCCCCCAAGCTTAAACCTTTGCTTGTCCTCAAGCAATTTAGTTAACAAACTAATAGTGATAAAGAAAAACTTTTACAAACTCTATTTGCTCTTGTTGTTGTAAATATTTAAAGCCAGCATTCAAGTTTTCAGCAAAGATTATGAACTAACCATACTCACAATAAAACTTAGGTCTCATGTTTACTCATATCAATGGCATAATCAGCTAGCAAGCAATAATAATAAAACTCGGATGACAACACCTTCTCAAAACAATCATAATATGATATAACAAGATGGTATCTCGCTAGACCTTTCTAAGACCGCAAAACATAAATGCAGAGCACCTTTAAAGATCAAGGACTGACTAAACATTGTAATTCATGGTAAAAGAGATCCGGTCAAGTCATACCCAATATAAACTAATAGTAATGAATGCAAATGACAGTGTGCTCTCCAGTGGGTGCTTTTTAATAAGAAGGTGACGACTCAACATAAAAGTAAATAGATAGGCCGTTCACAGAGGGAAGCAGGGATTTGCAGAGGTGCCAGAGCTCGATTTTAAAATAGAGATGAATAACATTTTGAGCGGCATACTTTCACTGTCAACGCAACAACTATGAGATGGCGATATCTTCCATACTACATACCTTATAGGCGGTTCCCAAATGGAATGGTAATGTTTATACTCCCCACCACCAACAAGCATCAAACCATGGCTTGCTCGAAACAACAAGTGCCTCCAACTAACAACAACCCCGGGGGAGTTTTTTTAATTATATTGATTTTCTTTGATCTTTTTGATCATGGGACTGGGCATCCCGGTTACCGCCATTTTCTCATGAATGAGGAGCGGAGTCCACTCTTGAGAATAACCCACCTAGCATGGAAGATACAGCCAACCCTAGTTGAAACAGAATTTCATTTGAAGGTTTGGAGTTTGGCACATACAAATTTACTTGGAACGGTAGGTAGATACCGCATATAGGAAGGTATGGTGGACTCATATGGAATAACTTCGGGGTTCATGGAGTTTGGATGCACAAGCAGTATTCCCGCTTAGTACAGGTGAAGGGTAGCAAAAGACTGGGAAGCGACCAACTGAGAGAGCGACAACAGTCATGAACATGCATTAAAATTAATTTGCACCGAGTACAAGCATGAGTAGGATATAATCCACCATGAACATAAATATCGTGAAGGCTATGTTGATTTGTTTCAACTACATGCGTGAACATGTGCCAAGTGGAGTCACTCAATTCATTCAAAGGAGGATACCATCCCATCATACCACATTATAATCATTTTAATAGCATGTTGGCACGCAAGGTAAACCATTATAACTCATAGCTAATTAAGCATGGCACAAGCAACTATAATCTCTAAATGTTATTGCAAATATGTTTACTTCATAATAAGCTGAATCAGGAACAATGAACTCATCATATTTACAAAAAAAGAGAGGTCGAGTTCATACCAGCTTTTCTCATCAATATCAGTCCATCATATATCGTCATTATTGCCTTTCACTTGCACGACCGAACAATGTGTATAATAATAATAGTGCATGTGCATTGGACTAAGCTGGAATCTGCAAGCATTCAACTCAAGATAGAAGACAAAATAATATGTGCTCCAAGTTAAATAAACAATCATGCATATGAGAGCCACTAAACATTTTCAATATGGTCTTCTACTCTCGACCCCCAAAGGAAAGAAAAGAAATAAAACTATTTACACAGGAAAGCTCCCAACAAGTAAGAAGAAGAACAAGAAATCTTTTTGGGTTTTCATTTTAATTACTACTACAAGCATGGAAATTAAACTAACTATTTTTTTCTTGAGGTTTATCAAACACACAAGAAGAAAGCTAGAAAAAGAAAATTAAACTAGCATGGATAATACAATGAAAGAGTATGAGCACCGACAACTAGAATAGTGTGTGAACATGAATGTAAAGTCGGTGAGAAATACGTACTCCCCCAAGCTTAGGCTTTTGGCCTAAGTTGGTCTATTGCCAAGGACCACGGCTACTCTCCCCGGTGTACCGAGGGGTGTTATCAGGATACCACTGGCTGGCCATCTCCTCCGGATCCCACTGGTAAGATGATGAACGATAAGGGTCCAGTGGAGGCTCCGGTTCAGGCTTTGGAGCAGATGCTTGTCCTCGATGAGCGTACACCACTTCCGGCGAGACAAGATAATTAACTGCAGTCAAATCAAACAACAGAGGCGCAGGCAGGATAATAGTCTCATTGTGTTTCTTATTAAATCTCAAGTTATACAGGAGCATCTTATCATCATTGTGAACAATAAACTCATGCGCTACCATGCTCCTGTAATCTAAAAGGTAAGGAGGCAATATTGTCTCCTCTTTCTCATGGTGCCTAATAGGTATCTCAAAATGTTTAGCAAGACGTGCATCATAGATACCTTCAAAAATGGGGCCTTTTGTACGGTTCAGGCTTAGCCGCTTAGCGGTAACGACACCCATACTAAAACTATTATCACCAAACAAGGCATGGAATAGAATAATAATATCAGGAAGACTGAAGTTTCCACTATTTCCACGACCAATTAAACATCGAATAGCAAATAAGGCAAAGTAGCGTAAAATAGGAAAGTGTATGCTAGTGATTCTCGCATCGAAACCCTTCTTTGGATCCCCTAGAGTAATGGTGTTAACAAAGCCATCCACATATTTACGATGTGGTTCATCTAATCTGCCCTCAAAGGGTATTCTACATATCGCGCAAAAATTACGTAAAGACATTTCCTTGAATTCATCATATAAATGAAATGATACTGATGGAGGTGACTTCTTAGGATAATAATAAAAGTTTTGCACGAAAGTATTGGTGAATAAGAGATACTGATCGATTCGGTCATGGAGGAAGTCGGCGAGGCCTGCATTTTCAATCAAAGAATAAAAGTCTTCATAAATTCCGGCTTCTCTCAAGAAATTATCACAGGGCCATTCACACGGCCGTACTTCCGCTACGCGAGGAAGATTATACTTGGCCTTTTCCTTCTCTTTAGCTTGTTTTCCTAGGAGCCTTGGCTAGAAGAGCCCCTCAAAATTCTCCTTATCATTTTCTGAAAATTTCTGAATTTTTTAGTAATTTCAAAATAAAAGTGAATATAACTAAACAAGATTGGTAGCAACTACTCCTACAAGTGCCTAGAGCCTATATCATGCATTAGAATTACTTGGGACCTCATAAATTTGGCATGCAAGCTCAAGAATAGGGTCACCTATGCGCAAAAATTTGCAATGAATAAAGCACTAGAACAAAAACTAATTGGATCAATGGAGGAGTCACATACCACACATCAATCTCCCAAAGCAGTTTTGTGAATGGAGTTTTGAGCAAGGAGATCAAAAATCGCAGCAAAATGAGCTAGAACTCGTGCTTGAGCTGGATGGGGATTTTTTTGGGAAGAAGATGGAGTGTGTGGGTGCAGGAATAAATGGAGGGGGCCACCATGGGCCCACGAGACAGGGGGGCGCGCCCAGGGGGTGCGGGCGCGCCCTCCACCCTCGTGGCCAGGTGCTTGCCCCTTGTAGTGTTTTCAGTGCCTAAAATACTCAAATATTCCATAAAAAATCATACTAAATTTGCAGGGCATTTGGAGTACTTTTATTTTCGAGATATTTTTTATTGCACGGATAATTCAGAAAATAGACAGATAATACTATTTTTGCTTTATTTATTCTAAATAACAAAAAGTAAAAGGAGGGTATACAAGGTTGTGCCTTCTAGTTTCATCCATCTCATGATCATCAAAATGAATCCACTAAGAAGGTTGATCAAGTCTTGTTAACAAACTCATTCCGAATAACACGGAACCGGAGAAATTTTGAATAACACTAAGTTACCTCAACAGGGATATGAACATCCCCAATAATAAGAATATCATACTTTTTCTTGACAGTAGGAAGAGGAAATTCAAAACCTCCAATAATGATAGTTGGAACTTTTCCAATAGAATTGATGCTATGAACTTGAGATTGTTTCCTCGGAAAGTGTACCGTATGCTCATTACCATTAATATGAAAAGTGGCATTGCCTTTGTTGCAATCAATGACAGCCACTGCAGTATTCAAAAAGGGTCTACCAAGGATAATCGACATACTATCATCCTCGGGAATATCAAGAATAACAAAGTCCGTTAAGATAGTGACATTTGCAACCACAATAGGCACATCCTCACAAATACCAACAGGTATAGCAGTTGATTTATCAGCCATTTGCAAAGATATTTCAGTAGGTGTCAACTTATTCAATTCAAGTCTACGATATAAAGAGAGAGGCATAACACTAACACCGGCTCTAAGATCACATAAAGCAGTTTTAACGTAGTTTCTTTTAATGGAGCATGGTATGGTTGGTACCCCTGGATCTCCAAGTTTCTTTGTTATTCCACCCTTAAAAGTGTAATTAGCAAGCATGGTGGAAATTTCAGCTTCCGGTATCTTTCTTTTATTTGTAATGATATCCTTCATATATTTAGCATAAGGATTTAATTTAAGCATATCAGTTAAGCGCATACGTAAGAAGATATGCCTAATCATTTCAGCAAAGCGCTCAAAATCCTCATCATCCTTTGTCTTGGATGGTTTAGGAGGAAAGGGCATGTGTTTCTGAACCCATGGTTCTCTTTCTTTACCGTGCTTCCTAGCAACAAAATCTCTCTTATCATAACATTGATTCTTTGATTGTGGGTTATCAAGATCAACAACAGGTTCAATCTCTACATCATTATTTTTGCTAGGTTGAGCATTAATATGAACATTATCATTAACATTATCACTAGGTTCATGTTCATCACCTGATTGTGTTTCAGCATCAGAAATAGAAATATCATTGGGATTCTCAGGTGTGTCTACAACAGGTTCACCAGAAGCATGCAAAGTCTTATCGTTTTTCTTTTTCTTCTTTTTGGAAGAACTAGGTGCCTCTAAATTATTTCTCCGAGAATTTTGCTCGATTCTCTTAGGGTGGCCTTCAGGATACAAAGGTTCCTGAGTCATTCTACCGGTTCTAGTAGCCACTCTAACAGCAAAATCTTGTTTATTATTTAATTCATCGAGCAAATCACTTTAGCTTTAAGTACTTGCTCTGCTTGAGTGGTATCCATAGAAGCATATTTGCTAATGAGTTTAAGTTCACCTTTAACTCTAGCCATATAATCACTCAAGCGTCCTATCTCGAAAGCATTAATATTTAATTCTCTACCAACATAAGCATTAAAACTTTCCTGCCTAGCCATAAAGTCATCAAATTCATCTAAGCATGGGCTATGAAATTTAGTAGACAGGATTTCAACTTTATCATATTTATAGAAAGAATTTACCTTTACTACCTGTGTCAGGTTATAAAGACAGTGTGTTTCTTCAACAGGCGGTATATTAAGGCCATGTATTTCTTCAATAGGGGGTAAATTCTTAACATCATCAGCTTTAATACCTTTTTCTTTCATTGATTTCTTTGCCTCTTGCATATCTTCAGGACTGAGAAATAGAACACCTCTCTTCTTCGGAGTTGGTTTAGGAATTGGCTCAGGAAGAGTCCAATTATTTTTATTGGTCAACATATTATTCAATAGTAATTCAGCTTGGTCGACCGTTCTTTCCCTGAAAACACAACCAGCACAACTATCCAAGTAGTCCTTGGAATCATTGGTTAGTCCATTATAAAAGATGTCAAGTATTTCATTTTTCTTAAGAGGATGATCACGCAAAGCATTAAGTAATCGGAGAAGCCTCCCCAAGCTTGTGGGAGACTCTCTTCTTTGATTTGCACAAAATTATATATTTCCCACAAGGCAGCTTGTTTCTTATGAACAGGGAAATATTTAGCGGGGAGGTAATAAATCATATCCTAGGGACTACGCACACAACTAGGATCAAGAGAATTAAACCAAGTCTTAGCATCACCCTTTAATGAGAACGGAAATATCTTAAGGATATAATAATAGCTAGACTTCTCATCATTAGTAAACAGGGTGGCTATATCATTTAACTTGGTAAGATGAGCTTCAACAGTTTCAGATTCAAGGCCATAAAAAGGATCAGATTCAACCAAAGTAATTATTTCAGGATCAATAGAGAATTCATAATCCTTATCAGTAACACAGATAGGTGAAGTAGCAAAAGCGGGGTCAGGTTTCATTCTAGCATTAAGGGATTGCTGCTTCCATTTAGCTAATAACTTCTTAAGATCATATCTATCTTTGCAAGCAAAGATAGCTATAGCAGTTTCCTCATCCATAACATAACCCTCAGGAACAACATGCAGTTCATAATCAGGGGGAGAACTTTCATCATCACTACCATCAATAATAGCATCTTCAATAATTTCATCCTCTCTAACCCTAGCAAGTTGTTCATCAAGAAATTCACCTAATGTCAAAGTAGTATCTCGCACAGAATTAGTTTCATCATAAGTATCATGCATAGCAGAAGTGACATTATCAATAACATGCGACATATCAAAATTCATAGCAGTAGCAGGTTTAGGTGTCACAAGCTTACTCAAAACAGAAGGAGAATCTAGTGCAGAGCTAGATGGCAGATCCTTACCTCCCCTCGTAGTTGAGGGAAAAATCTTAGTTCTTTCGTCTTTCAAGTTCCTCATAGTGACCAGCAGATATAAATCCCAAGTGACTCAAAGAATAGAGCTATGCTCCCCGGCAACGGCGCCAGAAATTAGTCTTGATAACCCACAAGTGTAGGGGATCGCAACAACTTTCGAGGTAGAGTATTCAACCAAAATTTATTGATTCGACACAAGGGGAGCCAAAGAATATTCTGAAGTATTAGCAGTTGAGTTGTCAATTCAACCACACCTGGATAACTTAGTATCTGCAGCCAAGTATTTAGTAGCAAAGTAGTATTATAGTAATGGTAACAGTGGCAAAAGTAAAGATAGCAGTTTTGTAGTAGTTGTTACAGTAGCAACGGAAAAGTAAATAAGCGAAGCACAAGATGTGAAAAGCTCGTAGGCATTGGATCAGTGATGGATAATTATGTCGGATGCGATTCCTCATGTAATAGCTATAACCTAGGGTGACACAGAACTAGCTCCAGCTCATCAATGTAATGTAGGCATGTATTCCGAATATAGTCATACATGCTTATGGAAAAGAACTTGCATGACATCTTTTGTCCTACCCTCCCGTCGTAGCGGGGTCCTAGTGGAAACTAAGGGATATTAAGGCCCCCTTTTAATAGAGAATCGGAACAAAGCATTAGCACATAGTGAATACATGAACTCTTCAAACTATGGTTATCACCGAGAAGTATCCCGATTATTGTCACTTCGGGGTTGTCGGATCATAACACATAATAGGTGACTACAGACTTGCAAGATAGGATCAAGAACTCTCATATATTCATGAAAACATAATAGGTTCCGATCTGAAATCATGGCACTCGGGCCCTGGTGACAAGCATTAAGCATAGCAAAGTCATAGCAACATCAATCTCAGAACATAGTGGATACTAGGGATCAAACCCTAACAAAACTAACTTGATTACATGGTAAATCTCATCCAACCCATCACCGTCCAGCAAGTCTACGATGGAATTACTCACGCACGACGGTGAGCATCATGAAATTGGTGATGGAGGATGGTTGATGATGACGACAGCGACGAATCCCCCTCTCCGGATCCCCGAACGGACTCCAGATCAGCCCTCCCGAGAGAGATTAGGGCTTGTCGGCAGCTCCATATCGTAAAACGCGATGAACTTTCTCTCTGATTTTTTTCTCCATGAAACGGAATATATGGAGTTGGAGTTGAGGTCGGTGGAGCATCAGGGGGCCCATGAGACAGGGGCGCGCGCCCAGGGGGGAGGGCGCGCCCCCACCCTCATGGATAGGGTGTGGGCCCCTGGCCTTGATTCTTTCGCCAGTATTTTTTGTATTTTCCAAAAGTTATCTCCATGGATTTTCAGGTCATTTCGAGAACTTTTGTTTTCTGCACAATAAACAACACCATGGTAGTTCTATTGAAAACAGCGTCAGTCCGGGTTAGTTTCATTCAAATCATGCAAGTTAGAGTCCAAAACAAGGGCACACGTGTTTGGAAAAGTAGATACGTTGGAGACGTATTAGGAAGTAGGTGTAGTCTCCCATGGTCGCACTCTCCGGACCTATTCCAACACCCGTTGCATGGTATTTGGGATGGATACTAGTGTGCTAGTGCCAACACCTTCTCCCTGGTACAGAATTGATAGTCTTGGAGAAAACTCGCTCTTCCTTGGACAAAACTATCTGATGATGGTGAAAGGCAATCCAACTGCTGTTGACACAACGTTACTAGTACCATTTATGAGAAGCAACTGTATCTATACCTCGGACATTTGGGTGGTTCCCTACCCTGGTACTGATATAGTAGGCTGCTTCAGCCTGGATGATCAGTCCTGCGTTGGTCCCGAGATTGACAATGGATGGCCCGTCCCAGAGAATCACTTGTGGTTCAAAGCAAGCATTTCCAACACCGAGGATTGGTTGAGTTGAAGTTCATTTCATTGCTTGTTATTTGTTGTGTGATGAAAACTTTAGTATTTATAATGTATCCTCATTGTCGATGTGGGTTGATGACCTGTTGTATGTAATAAAATGATATGCCTGTGATAAACTTACTAAATTTATGAATGGCTTTCGAGTCGCTTCTCTGAGTGAGTGGTGCGACGAGGCAAAAAATATTTTCTGAATACATAATTGTACGTGCATTGCAACAGGTTATCGGATGAGGCCAATCAACAATAGTAGTACACTATTTGTACTAGCTTCACATGCTTCGCGCGTCGGGCGGCTGTTTTTACTGTAGCCATATGTTAATGTGTTCGCTGTACGTAACCAACATCTTGAATCCTCGATACTACTAGTAGGAGTACTATATAAGTAGTAGGAGTAGTAGGGTGGCATGGGCCAGAATAAGCATTCATGTCCAGGAGTACGACACACGCCACCACCACGACATCCATCTGACACCATATTTCTTGGAGTCCGTGCTAGAGCAATCTCTTAAACCTCGTCGTTTCTCTAACTTCAGCCATCACACGGCGGTGAGGTGGGGGTTTGCCGATAGTCGGTTTCCTCAAGTGCGGTCCCACTTGTAAGGCCAACTCCAACGCACGACCCCAAACGGACCTCCGTTTTGCACGAACTCCAATGATAATTTTTACTAGAAAAGCAAGACCAAAGAAAACAAGAACCACAAGAATACATTTTAGAAGATATCCAACTTCCATAACTGCTCCTGTAAGTTGGATTAGTGCCTTCTCGATGCATTCATTGTTGATCTGCGGAGGCTCGATCTTGCGTGCTTCTTTCTTCTTCGAGTGTAAAGAAGTAGACGTTGCTTCCTCGCATCTAGTCTCATGTCTAGTCTCTATTCTAGTAGGAGTATCAACAAGTGCACTAGTGTCATCTCTAGCCTCTATGCTAGCTAAAAGTGCTAGAACATCTACTACTAAATTGCACTCCATCAATATATCAATGTACTCTTCTTCCCAATATCAAAACTTGCATCCATTCTACACAATAAATTTTTTAAGTTACCACAACTAGTCCAATCCGAGAGCACAACCGAAGATTTTGTCGCGTTCTTCCTCCTTTTGCCGACTCGTGGGACATCCAGCATCAAAAGCGGCCACCGAAGTTCTTTATTTGATTTGTTTTTCATCACCACCATGTCGAGGTGAAAGATGTGCAGGTTCAGTGGGTCCTCTTGCATTTTCACTGACATGTGGGACCGCATGTGAGCAAACAGACGATGGGCTCCGCACGTCCGCTGGCTGGCTAAGAAGAGAGATAGAGGAGGGCTGAGCACGGACTCCAGGAAATTTATTCTACGTAACCAGCACCTCGATATAGGCTCCATATAGTGGGGTGGCATGGGCCATAACTAGCATTCATGTCTAGCAGTACGGCACACGCCACCCACACGAGTCCCATCCGATACCAATTTTCTTGGAGTCCGTGCTACAGCCATCTCTTCTCCCTCCTGTTTTCTCAGCCATCGGGCGGTGGGCGGGGTGGGGGTTTGCTGATAGTCGGTTTGCTCAACTGCGGTCCCACTTGTAAGTGAAAATGCAACACCACACGCATTCCCCCTTGAGCGGCGTGCCAGACCAACCGTGTGGGGGTGCGACGTGAACACGACAGGCTTTTCCTTTTGAACTTGTAACTTGTAAAATTTGGTTCTGCTCCATGGCACAACCGATAGATAGAAAATAACGATTTTTCCTAGAGTAATGAGAAGTTTGGTTTTGGCGCCGTTCATGCATGCAGTACGTATGAAAATTATGAAGTTGATGCGAAAGGTAAGATAATTACTAGTTGTACCATCTATTACTACATGGATTTGACAGAAAGATAAAAAAACATACAGATCCATCAACGACATCCTCACGCCCTAGTGCATCGGGTCACCAACCGACGTGTGAGGAGCAACGGTGTTGGCGGCGATCTCAACGTGCTTCTAAACAATGCCGTCCAAGGTTGCCCTGCGGTCCAAGAAGGCCAGCGTCCTATCGTCCTCCTCTTGCATGTAGTAGTCCTTGTGGACGATTTGCGCGTAGATGTGGGTGATTATGTCGATGGTGTCTTGCTGCGCCAGGCCCTGCGCGGCGAGTGCGACCTCGAGGTGGACATTCTATAACGCGACGGCGGGCAGTCGCAGGGCCACCGGTGCGTCGAAGATGTTGTCACCATAGTGCCCGTTGAGGGTGGCGGGCATCGCAGAGCCTGGGCGCGTCGGCTGGAGGTGTACGTCAAAGTCGTCCGCGAGCTTCTTGACGACGGTGAACTTGTCGAGGAAACCGACGAGGACCTCGTCAAACAAGGAGACGAAGCTGTCGTCCAAGCGGCCCCTCGCCTCGACGGCCTCAAGCAATACCTGGAGACATTCCTCGGTGCCGGGCCGCAGGCCGGTGTCGTGGACCATCTGGCACAGCCGGCTGATGCTTGCGCTCATCGCCTCCATGGGTCTAGCTTAGCTTCTAGTCAACTGATCTTGCGATTCGAGTGATCACTCTTGCCCTTGGTTAGCGTGCGTAGGTGCGTAGGATTTCGTACTACTCCTCGGCCCTCTACTGCACCTGCCTTTGGCTGTATGATAGGTGGGCCAGCCACCCGTTGGGCCCATGTGTCATTCACCCAAAGGCAGTTGCAGTAAGTCAATGAAGCCGCGTCCCCCTCCGTGCCGGTGCAGTATAGTCATCTCACCGGACCTCTAGTTGGGGCCAAACGAGAGAAGTTTGATGTTTACTGGTTTATTGGTCCCCTTTGCATTTTGCGCCAAGTTTTGACCTTTGATTTAACTAATAAAATGTTAATGCATGTAAACAAAAATGTTGTGTAAGTCACCTCACGAAAACCAAATAATCCCAAATCACTTAGGCACGGTACATTAACTCCCTCCTTGTTTCTTATTTCGTGACATATCAACCAATGAGAGATGTGGGCCGTGCATGCTTTCAATGACTTGAGACTACCAAACATGACATGCGATGTTTAGTTCATTGCATGTAATCCAATTAGTTAGCAAAAAGACATTAAGTTCTCTCGCCGATAGGAATAAAACAATACACCATGTATTTATTTACAGAGGAAGTAGTACATTTTTTGTGACATGCATTACTAGATATTGCTAGTTAAATACTAAAATCCAGATGGATGTGGTAGTACTCCTAAATCCAGATGGTGGTGCTACTAGTACTAGTAGTAGTACTACCAATGTAGTAGGAGTACTAGCACTGTACTACCCGTTGGTCAAATTATTACGTGCTGCTCCTCACAATGAAGTGACAAGACCCTACGCCGGAGATGACACCTGAGTATAGGCGCCGTGTTCGGCATACCATAGTCAACCTTACCGTCTGCAGTCACTATCATCATGGCTATAGAGCTAGCCTGCTTACAACTAGCCCTGTTTGACATAATTTCCCGTGCGTAGATGCCCGTGCATTGCACGGAACACCAAGATTGGGGGTGGACGGTGCCGGTAGCGGCCATCGCGCCAGATTTTTCCACGGCCTTCTAGATGTGGTGGGGAGGAGATAAGGCTGATTGTGAGAGACAAGGAGTTGTTTGTAAATAGGGAACAAGTGCGGGCATCTTTTTGCAAAAATGGAGAAGTTTGGTTTGTATGCGTCAGATCTAGATCCGACGGCTATTGGTGAAAGATGAGAGGCACAACATCATCACCAACTTAGGACCTATTTGATTTGCAGGATTTTGAAAACGCATGAATAGGACATGACAATATTACAAGTTTCAAACTGATATTACAAATGTTAGGAGTAATGCTGCACCTACGAAGAGGGAATTACTAGGAAGTTTACGTAAGAACTTTCGTTACTTTAGGTGGATGCAGCATTATCGTACAAACTAAAATCCACCGCCCTGACAAGTCACTAATGGGCAAATAAGTTTTCGAGTCTCTGGCCACTTGATGTTTCAAAAACAAATTCAGCTTCTGCGGAGACTTTGTCATTTAGGCTTAGGCGCTTGCAGTGATCAGCACGCCATTCATTGTTGCACCGGAGAACGCCAAACCTCATTACCTTGAGCACACTTGCCTCTAGAACAAAGAACCTGGCCAATTTAATCTCAGATGTGCTACCTCGGTAGTCGATCAAATCAATTTCTGTAAGATGGAGATCAAGGCATTCGATGAGATTGTTATAGTGCAACACATTTTTCACTTTCGGGTCTTTTTTTATCTACAAAAGAAGAGAACATATTAGAGCAGTTGGTTGTATAAGATTGCCGTGTCATCAAGAGGTACTAATATCATTCGCTCATACGATAGGGTTGGCTGGCTAGTGATATTTTTTCACTCTCTCTCTCTCTCTCTCTCCCTCCCTCTCTCTCTCTCTCCTCTCATTTAACTAGGAGCACGTGAAGAGCTTGGGCATTTGTTGCCTTCCACTATGTGGCCGATGCCATATTTCGCAAAAGTATGCCACATAATACACATCAATGTCAAATCAAAAGATTTTGGCACCACTATCGCAATGTGAGAGAGTTGGCACCGCTGTGCACACAGACCCACATGTATAAACAAATCAATCAAACCAACTACACCAGCCTATCACTCTCCCAAACAAGTGTTTTTTATTGCCTCAGTCCCCTCTCTCTCTCCCACGTAGTTTTTTTTCATTGCATGAGTTAATTTGGCACCAGAGCAAAGTAGGTGATCTAGATTGGGGCACCAGGTGAGCAATGGAGGGCATCGATGCCAATTGCATCACAAGTGAATTTGGCACGTGTTTTGGCCTACATAGCCCACTTTTGTACTTCCTCCGTCCCAAAATTCTTGTCTTAAATTTGTCTAAATACGGATGTATCTAGTTACATTTCAGTGTTAGATACATCCGTATCTAAACAAATGTAAGACAAGAATTTTGGGACGGAGGGAATACTACCTCGTATTTAGTATAAAATTTTGACCATAGATTTACCTAAGAAAATGCCAATGCATGCCACTAAAAATTACACCATTTTAAATTATGTTCAAATACGAATCCAACAATATAGTTCTTAGTGACATTCATTAACATTTTGTCAGTTAAATCTATGGTCAAATTTTGATACTACAAAATTGGAAGAGTAAACCAGGACGAAGGTAGTACTTGCTCTTTGGGTAACCATAGAGTTACTGGAGTAGTCTAAGTTACTTTCCACTATGACTAGCCTAGGCTACTATAGTAGTACAGCATAAAAACGATGCAGGTGATCACGTGAGAAAAAAAATACTAAAAACATTTCTTTTGGTGCAGAGCGTAGATGCAGTTTTGAACACTACACTCGTCATCGTAATTTGGGAAAATTACGAAAAAAGTTGAGCTATGTTGTGATTACCGTTACTAATAGGAAACAAGTTTCACCTAGATGAGTAGCTTCTCCGTGCACGGAAAGCATGTAAGGAATCCAACAACTTGATCCAGATTGGGGCCGATAGATTTTAGTGCCAAGATCTTCACTGTGCGCATGGACTGGGTCGAGCTTGTGGGAATCATTTTCTGGAAGACGGTCGTAAATACATCAAGAATAAATTAAAAAATGTGAATTTCAAGAAGACGGAGAAGAAGATGAGTGTTGTACCTGAACGATTATGGATCCAATAATGAGTTCGAAGAATTTGGCAGACGAGTACACCAACGCTGTCAATTTCGGCGCGTCAATGACCCTGATTTTTGTTGGACCTTCTAGATCCGATACAAGCAATCTCTCAAGGAAAGGAGCATTCTCAATGACCATAACGTGGAATAGCTGGAGTGATCTATTCCCAATTGATGTCTTGTTGTGGGGCCAACAAGACACATAAATCCATCGGAGATTCGTCGAGCCGATGTGGAGGCTAATGAACCCGTGGATCTGCTCAAGACGAAGGTACTTGAGCGCAGTATAGCTGCGGAGCAGGTGCTCCATAGCCTTCTTTGAGATGACAACGTCGAAGAGGTCGAGCTGCTTGAGTTGAGGGAGAAGAAGGGCGGGCGCGACATTAATCTGGGGAAGATAGCAGGAATTGAAGCTGGCGCGGCATAGCGTTGGCGTGAGGCGGAGCACGGTCGGCGGCAAAGAGCGACATCGTACAACTTCAAAGCGGAGCTCCTCGAGCTGATCTAGGGCGGGGGATAAGAACCACTCGTCGAACTTGGGTTGGACCTTGCAGTTGGTACTGAACATGCGGATGTCATGGCATCTGGCTGGCCCAGGGTGCGATGAAAGGATCTTGGAGACTGCGGCCATGCGTTTGCAATCCCTGTCGCAGAGGCAGCTGTCGATGGTGAGGTTGAGGGGGACACGGTGCCAGAGGGGGCACCACCGCCGGGAGAGCAGGGCGGTCCGCACGATAGATTTGGTGGGGAGGAGGCCGATGATGATGAGCAGCATGTCGTTGGGGAGGCTGCTGATGAAGTCCAGGCTCGCCGGATGCGGTTTTGGCTTGAGCCGCCTTTGCTTGTTGGCTGCCTCGCCGTCCATCTCAACCGGCGGCGATGCCAGTGTACACGTGTGCTGGTGTGTGTTGTGTGATGGGTGTGCGCGAGTGCGTCCTTCTGTGCATGCCGCCACGCGGTGGTGAATTGTGAGCGAGTGCGTCATTCACGCGCAAGAAGTGTGTCCTCAATGCACCCTCAATTTACTAGTGTGCAGGGTGCTACCCCGAGTGGTTTCAACTTTGTTTACTTCACCGCGTGTCAGATGGGCCTCTAGTTTACTTATTTTCACCCACTACCACATGGGCCAGCACACAAAGATATAGAACACGAGCTGACAAGGCAGCATGTGGACTGGTTGACCGATCAACTAAACAATATACGAATCTACATGCTGACACAGTGAGCATATAATCCGTAGGTATAGAGAGGTCGAGTGAGAGGGGAGGCCCGTGAGAGATAGCAGAGAGAGAGAGAGAAAGAGCTACTCCCTCTGTTCGATAATGTAGTTCCAACATTTTTTTAAAGTCAAACTTTTGAAACTTTGATCAAGTTTATAAAGAAATTACTTATGTCTACAATACCAAAGATAAATGATAGTATGAAGTAAGTACATGTTGTGATGAATCTAATGATCGTTCGAGATGTAAATGTTTTTCTCCAGATATACCTGGTCAAACTTTTCTGAGGTTTGACTTTTCAAAACATCCATATGCTTATGGATGTGACAGAGTTCCTAACTAGAGAGAGAGAGAGAGAGAGAGAGAAATAGAAAGAGTGAGTGAAAAAAGTGTGTGTGTGTGTGTGTGTGAAAGAGACATGGACAACACACGATAAAAGTAGAGAAAAAGCATGCGTGTCTTATGCAAACATATCACACATGCATCTTCGACAACGGAGGCAAGGTGAGGAGATAGTGTGTGGTTGTTTGGAACCGAGAGAGAAAGACCCCTAGCACGTGGCCAAGAGGGGTCTGACAAACAAGGGAGAGAGGTCGAGAGAGACGTACGGAGAAAATGCAGACATGGGGAGGAGAGAGTGTATGTTTGTCATAGAGAGATCCCCTGGAGATCGTGATGGGACTACATGGGTGGGAGATTGAGTGACAAGGTGTGTGCGTGATAGAAGATGCCCCGAGAGATATCGAGATAGACGTATGGATGGAAGGAGACAATACGTGTGTTCCTGATGGCTAGTAAGAGATAATCATACTTAGGAGGGGGGCGTGCTTGCGCCTATGATGAAGAGAGGGATTATGGTACTTAGGGGGGTGCGTGTCACATGGAGAGAGAACAAGGGTGGAGAGTGTTGGATGGGTCTATATGTATAGCGCGAGCGAGACATGTGTATGTGTTAACCAGGGAGATATAAGGTCAGTTTGGCTTGCGTCCTGAGCATCTTTTGCCTGGCCTGGGGTTGTGGCTGGATTTCATGCACACTTGTTTGGTTGCTACCCTGTGAAAAAGAAAGCCCGCCTGGCCTGGATTCCCTTGCACTTTAATTAGCCTGGCTGGACTCCAGACACTGCAAGTAGCTTGGCCCAGGCGACCGATTTCGAACGCCTAGCCATGCCTAGTCGTGCGGCCATGAGGCTAACAGCAACCTGGATGGATATTAGCATTAAATAATTGCTGCATGGATTGATTGATGGGACATTGATGCTTTGCCTAGCCTAGGCATGAACCAAACACTTCAACACCACACAAGCCTGGCCAGGCAAAAATATTTTACATCTCACGTCCACACCAGGCAGTACTGGTCATCAAGGCATGAGGGTCAGGTCACGAACCAAACTGACCAATAAAGTTTGAGAGAGATTGAGGAGCCCCGATAAGGCTGAGTAGTGCGTCAGATAGCTGAGAGGGGGAAATAGATATTCCATCCGCTCGATAATGCAGTGCATGTAAATTTTTTAGAAGTCAAACTTTGGAAACTTTGATCAGGTTTACGCAAATGTTATTTATATCTACAATACCAAAGATACATCATACAAAACTACATCTCATGGTGAATCTAATGGTATATCTTTGCCGTTCTAGATGTAATTGTTTTTCTCCATGTACATGGTCAAACTTTGTGGTGTTTGACTTTTCGATAAATCTATATGCTATGGACCAAGGAGAGTGCCTAAGTCGAGATAGATCAAGTGCGTGTGAAGGAGAATGAGTAAGTGTGCCAAAAGAGTATGTGTGTGAAACAGAAAGTGACAACAAACGATAAATTAGGGAGAGAGTGTGTGTTTTTTCATTTCTTATGCAAACATATCACGCATGCATCTCCGAGATAGAAAAGCGAGGCGAGGAGGTATGTGATTGTTTGCAATGGAGAGAGACATCCCTGTAGCACATGTCCAATAGAGGTCTGGCCAACAAGGAACAAAGGTCGAGAGGGACACATGGAGGACCTGGACGCATGGGGAAGGAGAGAGGGTGTGTTTGTGATAGAGAGATCCCCTCGAGATCGTGAGGGGACTATATGGGTGGGAGATCGAGGGAGGTGCGTGCGCGATAGAAAGATGCCCCGAGAGAAATCGAGATAGACCATGCACATGTTTGTGATGGAGACTAAGATTAGCTAGTCATATACATATAGGGGGGACTGTGTGTGCCTACAATTGAGTCAGAGACCGTCATACTTGGCTAGCTAGGCATGAGATTGTGTGTGTGTGCGTGTGACATGGAGAGAGAACGAGGGAGAGAGATAGAGTTTTAGATGGGCCTATCGAGTGCAAGTGAGATATGCATGTGTATGTGTGACCCAGGTGGATGGAGAGTTTGAGAGAGTGGGGGAAGAGCTCCGAGATGACAGAGTGGTGCGTGAGAGAGTTACGGGCAACGAGCCAAGGAATTTGTGTGCGTACGATGAGTGCACCCAATATATCTAGCTTGGACTAGCTAGAGTATCATACATAGTGTGCGAGAGAGACCTATAGATGGTGTATACATGCTGCGAACTAGAAAGACCCCCCCACACACAAAAAGAGAGAGAGAGAGATGGAGAGGAAGGGAGAGGGACCAACAAGGTTTTTTTTCAGATGCGTGCGACAGAATTGAAGATTGTCAGAGAGAGAGAGAGAGGGAGAGAGAGAGAGAGAGAGAGAGAGAGAGAGAACATGAGTCCTGGAGAGGGGGAGGTCGTGTTTTATGCATCAAAGACTGATATAAACCATGTTTCGATATAAACTTGCATTCAAATATTTAATTGGAGAACATGTTGTCTGCAATCCACACATGAACGGATATATGCGTATATCAAACAAGTTCATTAATTTGACTTTTAGCATGTTCATGGAGTACTATAATACTTTACAACATGCTACTCGATTGAGGTTTTCAATTTTGGATTTAGTTCACTATTTTGACCTAGTGAACGGGCTATTTCATTGAATCGAGATATTTCATTTTGGGTTTGATTCGCGTTTTTGAGTGGGTCAACTATTTGTCATATAGTAAATCGCTAGCAACGAGCATGTAAAAACACATTACTCCCGAGCATCATCTCTCCATCTAAAAAAGAAGTGGCAAGCTAATATTTCAAAATTTGATTCGAATCGACTTGGTAAGGTAGACGTGGATGCTCGTTCTCCCAAAATTTGAATGAACCATTAAACATCCTCTAGTCGGTGGAATTCGCCCGAGCAAATAAATGGGAGACGCGAAATTACCGTCCTTTGTGGGACACGCACCAATTGGCCCGTTGTACATCGAGGGTAGGTTCGTAACTTCATCCAAGCGCGCCTTCTCCTCGGCCGAAATGACATGTGCCGAATAATTCATAAACCATGGTCGGCAAAACATGCTCTCCTCGCCTAAAATAGCTTGCACCCACTATTTCAAAACACGCTCTCCTCGCCCAAAATCGCTCGCGCCCACTGTATTTCAAAACACGCCCTCCTCGCCCAAAATCGCTCCCGCCCACTATTTGGGGAGAAGCAAAGTTACTCTACCATCCCCGACCCTCAGTACACAAACCCAAGCCGAGAAGCCTAAAGGTAGGGGTAGAACTGTAACTCCCCCTCACATTTCAGACAAATGCATCCGTAAGACATGGTTCCACTCCCCTCCCAATTCCCGCCCCCGCCCCCCCATTCATACCTCGTGGGCGCCAAATCACCTTCTCCCCGGGAAGCTCCCTTGTCCCGAGCCGCGAAACCTCAGCCCCTCCTCCATGGTGCCCCGTGATACGTCTCCAACGTATCTACTTTTCCAAACACTTTTGCCCTTGTTTTGGACTCTAATTTGCATGATTTGAATGAAACTAACCCGGACTGACGCTGTTTTCAGCAGAACTGCCATGGTGTTGTTTATTATGCAGAAAACAAAAGTTCTCGGAATGAACTAAAAATACACGGAGATAACTATTGGAAAATATAAAAAATACTGTCGTAAGAATCAAGGCCAGGGGGCCCACACCCTGTCCACGAGGGTGGGGGTGCACCACCTCCCCCTGGGCCCCCTGATGCTCCACCGACCTCAACTCCAACTCTATATATTCCGTTTCACGGAGAGAAAAATTAGAGAGAAAGTTTCATTGCGTTTTACGATACGGAGGCGCCTCCAAGCCCTAATCTCTCTCGGGAGGGCTGATCTGGAGTCCGTTCGGGGCTCCGGAGAGGGGGGTTCGTCGCTGTCGTCATCATCAACCATCCTCCGTCACCAATTTCATGATTCTCACCGCCGTGCATGAGTAATTCCATCGTAGGCTTGCTGGACAGTGATGGGTTGGATGAGATTTACCATGTAATTAAGTTAGTTTTGTTAGGGTTTGATCCCTAGTATCCACTATGTTCTGAGATTGATGTTGCTATGACTTTGCTATGCTTAATGCTTGTCACTAGGGCCCGAGTGCCATGATTTCAGATCTGAACCTATTATGTTTTCATGAATATATGTGAGTTCTTGATCCTATCTTGCAAGTCTATAGTCACCTATTATGTGTTATGATCCGACAACCCCGAAGTGACAATAGTCGGGATACTTCTCGGTGATGACCATAGTTTGAGGAGTTCATGTATTCACTAAGTGCTAATGGTTTGGTCCAGTTCTCTATTAAAAGGAGGCCTTAATATCCCTTAGTTTCCATTAGGACCCCGCTGCCATGGGAGGGTAGGAAAAAATATGTCATGCAAGTTCTTTTCCATAAGCACGTATGACTATATTCGGAATACATGCCTACATTACATTGATGAACTGGAGCTAGTTCTGTGTCACCCTATGTTATAGCTATTACATGAGGAATCGCATCCGACATAATTATCCATCACTGATCCAATGCCTACGAGCTTTTCACATATTGTGCTTTGCTTATTTACTTTTCCATTGCTACTGTTACAACTACTACAAAACCACTATCTTTACTTTTTGCCACTGTTACCATTACGATCATACTACTTTGCTACTAAATACTTTGCTGCAGATACTAAGTTATGCAGCTGTGGTTGAATTGACAATTCAACTGCTAATACTTAAGAATATTCTTTGGCTCCCCTTGTGTCGAATCAATAAATTTGGGTTAAATACTTTACCCTCGAAAGCTGTTGCGATCCCCTACACTTGTGGGTTATCAAGACTAATTTCTGGCGCCGTTGCCGAGGAGCATAGCTCTATTCTTTGAGTCACTTGGGATTTATATCTGCTGATCACTATGAAGAACTTGAAAGACGCAAGAACTAAGATTTTTCCCTCAACCACGAGGGGAGGTAAGGAACTGCCATCTAGCTCTGCACTAGATTCTCCTTCTATTTTGAGTAAGCTTGCGATATCTAAACCTGCTACTGCTATGAATTCTGATATGTTGCATGTTATTGATGATGCCACTTCTGCTATGCATGATACTTATGACGAAACTACTTCTATGCTTGATAGTACTATGCCATTAGGTGAATATCTTGATGAACAACTTGCTAGGGTTAGAGAGAATGAAATTATTGAGAATGAAATTATTGATGATAGTGATGATGAAGGTTCATCCCCTAATTATGAATTGCCCATTGTTCCTGAGGGTTATGTTATGGATGAAGAAGCTGCTAGAGCTATTTTTGCTTGTAATGATAGATATGATCTTAAGAAGCTATTAGCTAAATAGAAGCGGCAATCTCTTAATGCCAGAATGAAACATGACCCCACTTTTGCTATTTCACCTATCCGTGTTACTGATAAGGATTATGAATTCTCTGTTGATCCTGAAATAATTACTTTGGTTGAATCTGATCCTTTTTAGGGCTATGAATCTGAAACTGTTGTGGCACATCTTACCAAGTTAAATGATATAGCTACCTTGTTTACTAATTATGAGAAGTCTCGCTATTATTATATCCTTAAGATATTTCCGTTCTCATTAAAGGGTGATGCTAAAACTTGGTTTAATTCTCTTGATCCTGGTTGTGTGCGTAGTCCCCAGGATATGATTTATTACTTCTCTGCTAAATAGTTTCCTGCTCATAAGAAACAAGCTGCCTTGCGGGAAATATATAATTTTGTGCAAATCGAAGAAGAGAGTCTCCCACAAGCTTGGGTGAGGCTTCTCCGATTACTTAATGCTTTGCCTGATCATCCTCTTAAGAAAAATGAAATACTTAATATCTTTTATAATGGACTAACCGATGCTTCCAAGGACCACTTGGATAGTTGTGCTGGTTGTGTTTTCAGGGAAAGAATAGTCAACCAAGCTGAATTACTATTGAATAATATATTGACTAATGAAAATAATTGGACTCTTCCTGTACCAATTCCTGAGCCAATTGAGCCAACTCCTGAGCTTATTCCTAAACCAACTCCGAAGAAGAGGGGCGTTCTATTTCTCAGTCCTGAAGATATGCAAGAGGCAAAGAAATCAATGAAAGAAAAAGGTATTAAAGCTGAAGATGTTAAGAATTTACCTCCCATTGAAGAAATATATGGTCTTAATATACCGCCTATTGAAGAAACACATTGTCTTGATAACTCGACACAGGTAGTAAAGGTAAATTCTCTCCATAGATATGATAAAGTTGAAATCTCGTCTACTAAATTTCATAGCCCATGCTTAAATGAATTTGATGACTTTATGGCTAGGCAGGAAAGTTTTAATGCTTATGTTGGTAGAGAATTAAAGAATAATGCTTCCGAGATAGGACGCTTGAGTGATTATATGGCTAGAGTAAAAGGTGAACTTAAACTCATTAGCAAATATGCTTCTATGGCTACCACTCAAGCATAGCAAGTACTTAAAGCTCAAAGTGATTTGCTCAATGAATTAAATAATAAACAAGATTTTGCTGTTAGAGTGGCTACTAGAACCGGTAGAATGACTCAGGAACCTTTGTATCCTGAAGGCCACCCTAAGAGAATCAAGCAAAATTCTCAGAGAAATAATTTAGAGGCACCTAGTTCTTCCAAAAAGAAGAAAAAGAAAAACGATAAGACTTTGCATGCTTCTGGTGAACCTGTTGTAGACACACCTAAGAATCCCAATGATATTTCTATTTCTGATGCTGAAACACAATCAGGTGATGAACATGAACCTAGTGATAATGTTAATGATAATGTTCATATTGATGCTCAACCTAGCAAAAATAATGATCTAGAGATTGAACCTGTTGTTGATCTTGATAACCCACAATCAAAGAATCAACGTTATGATAAGAGAGATTTTGTTGCTAGGAAGCACGGTAAAGAAAGAGAACCGTGGGTTCAGAAACACATGCCCTTTCCTCTTAAACCATCCAAGACAAAGGATGATGAGGATTTTGAGCGCTTTGCTGAAATGATTAGGCCTATCTTCTTACGTATGCACTTAACTGATATGCTTAAATTAAATCCTTGTGCTAAATATATGAAGGATATCATTACAAATAAAAGAAAGATACCGGAAGCTGAAATTTCCACCATGCTTGCTAATTACACTTTTAAGGGTGGAATAACAAAGAAACTTGGAGATCCAGGGGTACCAACCATACCATGCTCCATTAAAAGAAACTATGTTAAAACTGCTTTATGTGATCTTAGAGCCGGTGTTAGTGTTATGCCTCTCTCTTTATATCGTAGACTTGAATTGAATAAGTTGACACCTACTAAAATATCTTTGCAAATGGCTGATAAATCAACTGCTATACCTATTGGTATTTGTGAGGATGTGCCTGTTGTGGTTGCAAATTTCACAATCTTAACGGACTTTGTTATTCTTGATATTCCCGAGGACGATAGTATGTCAATTATCCTTGGTAGACCCTTTTTGAATACTGCAGGGTCTGTTATTGATTGCAACAAAGGCAATGTCACTTTTCATGTTAATGGTAATGAGCATACAGTACACTTTCCGAGGAAGCAACCTCAAGTTCATAGCATCAATTCTATTGGAAAAATTCCAACTATCATCATTGGAGGTTTTGGATTTCCTCTTCCTACTGTCAAGAAAAAGTATGATATTCTTATTGTTGGGGATGTTCATATCCCCGTTGAGGTAACCTAGTGTTATTCGAAATTTCTCCGGTTCCATGTTATTCGGAATGAGCTTGTTAACAAGACTTGATCAACCTTGTTAGCGGATTCATTTTGATGATCATGAGATGGATGAAACTAGAAGGCACAACCTTCTATACCCTCTTTTTACTTTATGTTATTTAGAATAAATAAAGCTAAAATAGTATTATTTGTCTGTTTTCTGAATTATCCATACAATAAAAAATATCCCGAAAATAAAAGTGCTCCAAATACCCTGCAAATTTAGTATGATTTTTTATGGTATATTTGAGGATTTTAGGCACTAAGAACACTACAAGGGGGCAAGCACCTAGCCACGAGGGTAGAGGGCGCACCCACACCCCCTGGGCGCGCCCTGCCTCGTGGGCCCATAGTGCCCCCCTCCACGTATTCCTGCACCCACACACTTCATCTTCCTCCCAAAAAAATCCCCATCCAGCTCAAGCACGAGTTCTAGCTCATTTTGCTGCGATTTTCGATCTCCTTGCTCAAAGCTCCATTCACAAAACTGCTTTGGGAGATTGTTGCTTGGTATGTGACTCCTCCATTGGTCCAATTAGTTTTTGTTCTAGTGCTTTATTCATTGCAAATTTTTGCTGCATAGGTGGCCATGTTCTTGAGCTTGCATGTCAAATTTATGAGGCCCCAAGTAATTCTAATGCATGATATAGGCTCTAGGCACATGTGGGAGTAGTTGCTATCAATCTTGTTTAGTTTGATTCACTTTTATTTTGAAGTTACTAAAAATTTCAGAAGTTTTTCAGAGAAAGAAATATGTCAGGAGAATGTACCAAGGTGGTTCCTCAACAAAGAGAGGAGAGCGGAGGAAGCTCGCCAACATGCCGCAGCTCAGGAGGCATTGGCTGCCGCATCTCAGTACGACCCCGGTTATAACTTTGGATATCAGCCAGGCTACCATTGGCAGTAGACCAACTTAGGCCAAAAGCCTAAGCTTGGGGGAGTACGTATTTCTCACCGACTTTACATTCATGTTCACACACTATTCTAGTTGTCGGTGCTCATACTCTTTCATTGTATTATCCATGCTAGTTAATTTATTTTTCTAGCTTTCTTCTTGTGTGTTTCATAATCCTTAAGAACACCAAAAAAATATTTATTTTAATTTCCATGCTTGTAGTAGTAATTACAATGAAAACCCAAAAAGATTTCCCGTTCTTCTTTTGCTTGTTGGGAGCTTTTCCTTCCTTTAGGGGTCAAGAGTAGAAGACCATAATGAAAATGTTTAGTGGCTCTCATATGCATGATTGTTTATTTAACTTAGAGCCCATATTACTTTGTCTTCTCTCTTGAGTTGAATGCTTGTAGATTCCAGCTTAGTCCAATGCACATGCACTATTATTATTATACACACCGTTCGGTCGTGCAAGTGAAATGCAATAATGACGATATATGATGGACTGATTGAGATGAGAGAAGCTGGTATAAACTCGACCTCTTTTGTTTTTGTAAATATGATGAGTTTATCATTCCTGATTCAGCCTATTATAAAGTAAACATATTTGCAATGACATTTAGAGATTATAGTTGCTTATGCCATGCTTAATTAGCTATGAGTTTATAATGGTTTACCTTGCGTGCCAACATGCTATTAAAATGATTATGATGTGGTATGATGGGATGGTATCATCCTTTGAATGAATTGAATGACTCGACTTGGCACATGTTCACGCATGTAGTTGAAATAAATCAACATAGCCTTCACCATATTTATGTTCATGGTGGATTATATCCTACTCATGCTTGCACTTGGTGTAAATTAATTTTAATGCATGTTCATGACTCTTGTCGCTCTCTCAGTTGGTCGCTTCCCAGTCTTTTGCTAGCCTTCACCTGTACTAAGCAGGAATACTGCTTGTGCATCCAAACTCCATAAACCTAAAAGTTATTCCATATGAGTCCACCATACCTTCCTATATGCGGTATCTACCTGCCGTTCCAAGTAAATTTTTATGTGCCAAACTCCAAACCTTCAAATGAAATTCTGTTTTGTATGCTCGAGGATCTCATGTATCAACTAGGGTTGTCTGTATCTTCCCTGCTAGGTGGGTTATTCTCAAGAGGAGTGGACTCTGCTCCTCATTCACGAGAAAATGGCTGGTAACCAGGATGCCCAGTCCCATGATCAAAAGATCAAATCAAATCAAAATAATTGCAAACAAAACTCCCCCAGGATTGTTGCTAGTTGGAGGCACCTGTTGTTTCGGGCAAGCCATGGATTGATGCTTGTTGGTGGTGGGGGAGTATAAACTTTACCATTCTATTTGGGAACCGCCTATAATGTGTGTAGCATGGAAGATATCGAGATCTCATAGTTGTTATGTTGACAGTGAAAGTATACCATTCAAAATGTTATTCATCTCTATTTCAAAATCGAGCTCTGGCACCTCTACAAATCCCTGCTTCCCTCTGCGAAGGGCCTATCTATTTACTTTTATGTTGAGTCATCACCTTCTTATTAAAAAGCACCCGCTGGAGAGCACACTGTCATTTGCATGGATTACTATTAGTTTATATTGGGTATCACTTGACTGGATCTCTTTTACCATGAATTAAAATGTTTAGTCAGTCCTTTATCTTTAAAGGTGCTCTGCATTTATGTTTTGCGGTCTCAGAAAGGGCTAGCGAGATACCATCTTGTTATATCATATTATGATTGTTTTGCGAAAGTGTTGTCATCCGAGATTTATTATTATTGCTTTCTAGTTGATTATGCCATTGATATGAGTAAACATGAGACCTAAGTGTTATTGTGAATATGGTTAGATCATAATCTTTGCTGAAAACTTGAAGGTTGGCTTTACATATTTACAACAACAAGAGCAAATAGAGTTTGTAAAAGTTTTTCTTTTATCACTTTCAGTTTATCAACTGAATTGCTTGATGACAAGCAAAGGTTTAAGCTTGGGGGAGTTGATACGTCTCCAACGTATCTACTTTTCCAAACACTTTTGCCCTTGTTTTGGACTCTAATTTGCATGATTTGAATGAAACTAACCCGGACTGACGCTATTTTCAGCAGAACTGCCATGGTGTTGTTTATTGTGCAGAAAACAAAAGTTCTTGGAATGACCTAAAAATACACGGAGATAACTATTGGAAAATATAAAAAATAATGTCGTAAGAATCAAGGCCAGGGGGCCCACACCCTGTCCACGAGGGTGGGGGGCGCACCACCTCCCCCTGGGCGCGCCCCCTGTCTCGTGGGCCCCCTGATGCTCCACCGACCTCATCTCCAACTCTATATATTCCGTTTCACGGAGAAAAAAAATTAGAGAGAAAGTTTCATCGCGTTTTATGATACGGAGCCGCCGCCAAGCCCTAATCTCTCTCGGGAAGGATGATCTGGAGTCCGTTCGGGGCTCCGGAGAGGGGAATTCATCACCGTCATCATCATCAACCATCCTCCATCACCAATTTCATGATGCTCACCTCCATGCATGAGTAATTCCATCGTAGGCTTGCTGGACGATGATGGGTTGGATGAGATTTACCATGTAATTAAGTTAGTTTTCTTAGGGTTTGATCCCTAGTATCCACCATGTTCTGAGATTGGTGTTGCTATGACTTTGCTATGCTTAATGCTTGTCATTAGGGCCCGAGTGCCATGATTTCAGATCTGAACCTATTATGTTTTCATGAATATATGTGAGTTCTTGATCTTATCTTGCAAGTCTATAGTCACCTATTATGTGTTATGATCCTTCAACCCCGAAGTGACAATAATTGGGATACTTCTCGGTGATGACCGTAGTTTGAGGAGTTCATGTATTCTCTAAGTACTAATGCTTTGGTCCGGTTCTCTATTAAAAGGAGGCCTTAATATCCCTTAGTTTCCATTAGGATCCCGCTGCCACAGGAGGGTAGGACAAAAGATTTCATGCAAGTTCTTTTCCATAAGCACGTATGACTATATTCAGAATACATGCCTACATTACATTGATGAACTGGAGCTAGTTCTGTGTCACCCTATGTTATAGCTATTACATGAGGAATCACATCCAACATAATTATCCATCACTGATCCAATGCCTACGAGCTTTTCACATATTGTGCTTTGCTTATTTACTTTTCCGTTGCTACTGTTACAACTACTACAAAACCGCTATCTTTACTTTTTGCCACTGTTACCATTACTATCATACTACTTTGCTACTAAATACTTTGCTGCAGATACTAAGTTATGCAGGTGTGGTTGAATTGACAACTCAACTGCTAATACTTAAGAATATTCTTTGGCTCCCCTTGTGTCGAATCAATAAATTTGGGTTGAATACTTTACCCTCGAAAGTTGTTGCGATCCCCTACACTTGTGGGTTATCACCCCCACCGCACCAATTTCACAGCTGCCCTCCTCCCTAATGCTGGAGATGTTGTCCATTTGCCGTCGTGCACTGGGCCGTGTGCCTCTTACTCCATGCTGCTGGAGCTGCCTCAACAATGGCCGCGTGAACCATACCGGAGCCGATTCACCCCCGCCGTTGTTCACGGCGCCGGAGCGTCTCCAACTTCGGATCCGTCCAGAGTCCCGGCGCTACTTCCCCGTAGCCATCGACCGTCGTGACATCGATGTTTCCCAGCAGCCGGTCGCCACCGCAACCGCGCCGGCCTCATCGACTTGTCAGCTAGACCTGCCTACTTCACCATGCCGCCAGATAGGTCGCACCCTCATCTCAAATCACTTTATTTAGGCGTCAGTTGTCTGAATTTTTATTCTGGGCCAATCGATTCCCAATGGGAAGCAGCACCCCTCGAGGCGGCGGAGCTTCTAGGCTGTCGGTTGGCTGGTGTTTAACGTAAGGGTGCAGGGATGCAAGTTCTCCGCGAAAGCAACGCTTAGATGGCTATCTTAGAGTTGCGTGGGTTGAAGGTACTACCGCTGCTGGATCTGGATGATGGGGAGTCTTTGTGGATTGGCCCGGGGGCGGCGCAACCACGGCAGTGCAGTGGGGCGGGGAGCGGGGTTTTGGCCGGTGCCACGGACGGCGGAGGCAGGTTGCTCTGCCATTGGTCGCTGGCTCTTCGGGGAAGATTCCGAACAGTGTCAGCCGGGAGGCACAAGACGGCCATCAAGCCATCTGCATAGATTGGACAATACCAAAATAAAATAAAATCATGTGACCCCAATTTAGTCTTCAGTCAACAGACGTGTGACCACCCTCGTACCTTGCTGTTGATCTCTTAGTGTATTTCTTCAAATCAAAGAGATATGTTGTTCTTAACATTATGCGTTATCTGCATCTTCAGACACACCGTCTTCCGACTCACCGCAACTGCTCCAACAAGGGAAGCATACACCACAAGGGAGCTATAGTCCCCACTCAACAGTTCCCTGCATCGAATGCGCGTGCCCGACATGGACAGCCACAACAACTGCAGGGCCATCGACAAGTCAGCACATGATGCTTACTCCTATGGATGGCGGCCAGATAGGTTGTACCCTCATCTTACTTGTGTGCAACATTTATGGCTTTGTTATTCATCTAAGCATGGAAAATAGATCATCACATTTCATTGTATATTCATGCTGATCTCTTACGGGTCTTGTTCAAGAGTTAACGCTGTTCCATAGTTCAGCTAAGATACTTGTTCTTTAGGTAACGTTGTTCCATAATTATCATCCATCAGCCAATGCTATCCCACAGGCTGGTGATTATAGTATTACACCACTTCTAGTATTACCTATGTTGTTCTTTAATACTTTTGTGTGCCATCTAGTTAATCTCGAGTACAAACGATACATATTCTGTAGCTTTCATCTGTGTTCTCCCTTTAGTTTATGAGACCTGTTGCTGCTAGTTAACCCCAGTCCTACTATTTACGTCGTCTCCTACAGGCACTCATTACATAAATCTAACTACTAGTTGTCTTCCTTGCATGTCAGATATAATTGCACACACTGATATATCCACAAGAACCTCATGGAGCAATGTAAAGGCCAATAAACTTGATGTCAATGACACCCAATATGATGGAACATGTAAAGGCAGTTCTTCAGAAGACTTGCAGAAAGATGATGAATCCTCTTCACCCCACAAGGTCCTTGCTCTAACTTGGCCTGTGATATGGGTACAACATGCATATAATGTCCTGGAGTGTATCTACTCTGTTGCAATGCCATGTGCTTAGCATGCTGATCATGCATGTAAACATGCCACGCCTTCCTATTTTTCAGTACCTATTCCATTCATGATAACATGTTTTCAAATTCAAGTACTATCATTCTACTCTATCGCAATGCCATCTGCTTAATTTGGACATCATGCTTCTGAATGTCTTATGCATTGTTATTCATCAGTATGTACTTCATCTGTCTACCATACCATGTTTTTTTACATTGAAGTGCTATTATAGTGCTCTGTTGCAATGCCATCTTAGTTTCCCAATCATACACGTGTATGTTGCCTTAGTTTTTTCTGTATGTCTTCCGCTAGCATACAATTTTACATTCAACTAGTGTTTTTTTGCTGTGTTGCCCTGTCGTATCCCTAGCTCTTACACCATACTCCCTCCATCCGAATTACATGTTGCCAAAATGGATACAAAATGATGTATCTAGAACTGAAATACGCCTAGACCCATCCATTTTTTCCGGATGGAGGGAATACACGTCAATATGTCATGCCTTTCTATTCTTCAGTACCTATTCCATCTCTTTGTCGTAGCATGTTTTATAATTAAAGCACCATTCTTCTATACAAGGCATGCAAGGGGAAGACGACTATGTTAGAATCTGAAGGGTTACAAACAAGGCCTTTGCAAAAGATCCAAATGCAAGAGATAATAAACCAACTCTAGTTTTTATAGATACTACTCTAGCACAGAGAAACCCAAGTCCTACTGATATTAAGCAGATTCCAGTGGCCAAAGAACTAGTCCGCTCCAGTTCAGCAAAAATATGTCAACTCCATTCTAAGAAGCGTGTGTGTATCCTTGCATCATGAAATTTTATAGCATGCTGATCATATTTTCTACATGTTTCTTACCCATCTCTCTTTTAGAAAATAAGCTTAACAGATAGAAGAATTTCTGCACTAGTATCATATGTGAGGAAAGATTCTTGCAGGAATTCTCTGTGCTCCAATGCAGATGTAAGTACCTATTGTATATCACTATATTTTTACATCATCATGTATTTTGCTAATCAGCATGAATCCAACCTTTATCTGATCTAAATTTAGTTGTAGCAAAATGTATGATTAACGGCCACAATGTTGATTTTTGTAAGGAAAACTGCCTGGTAGTTTTGCATCCTGAGCTACATGAGTGTACTAACTCATATCAGTGGGTTTGAATACTTTGGTTCTGTAGTGGGTTTTCAGTGTTTTTTTACTGTGTTGTCCCGCCGTATCCCTAGCTCTTACATCATACTCCCTCCGTCCGGATTACATGTTGCAGAAATGGATAAAACTGGATGTATCTAGAACTGAAATACGCCTAGACCCATCCATTTTTTCTGGATGGAGGAAATACATGTCAATATGTCATGCGTTTCTATTCTTCGGTACCTATTCCATCTCTGCTATAGCATGTTTTATAACTGAAGCACCATTCTTCTATATAAGGCATGCAAGGGGAAGACGACTATGTTAGAATCTCAAGGGTTACAAACCAGGTCTTTGCAAAAGATCCAAACGCCAGGAGATAATAAACCAACTCCATTTTTCATAGATACTGCTCCAGCACAGAGAAACCCAACTCCCACTAATAATAAGCAGATTCCAGTGGCCAAAGAACTAGTCCGCTCTAGTCCAGCAAAAGAATGTCAACTCCATTCTAAGAAGCGTGTGCGCATCCTCGCATCATGAAATTTTATAGCATTCTGATCATATTTTCTACATGTTTCTTACCCATCTCTCCGTTAGAAAATAAGGTTAAACGATAGAAGACTTCCTCCATTGGGATTGTATTCGAGGAAAATATCTTGCTGGAATTCTCTGTGCTCCAATGCTGATGTAAGTACCTATTGTATATCACTATATTTTTACATCGGCATGTATTTTGTTAATCGGCGTGAATCTAACCTTTATCTGATCTAAAATTAGTTGTAGCAAAATGTTAAAGGCGCCAATGTTGATTTTTGTAAGGAAAACTGCCTGGTAGTTTTGCATACTGAGCTGCATGAGTGTACTATCTCATATCACACACATTACTGAATTGTAGTGCTTCTTTGCTTGCCCATTCATTAATTGTGTTAATGTTGTTTTCGTATAACCTTACCTGGCTAATGATAGATGTGCCACATTGTGTTAATTTGGTGTAGGCTAGTTGCCCAAACATTCATTGTGTCAATGTTGCTTTCCTATTATCTGGCTTGGGCAATGATAGCAATGCTAGTGTGTTAATTTTGTGCAGGCTGCTGAAGATAAGAAGACAAACTCTGAAAATATCAAGGCAACCCCATTGTTTCTTTACAATAAATCTAGGCCAGGTAATATGGCAATAACTCATGATTAATCTATTTGGTTCCCCTCCTAATTAATGTTATGATGCAGTGGTCGAGACACTCTCCACTATCAATAACACAAGCCTGCCAAAACGCCATTTGAATTGTTCAGTATCCTTTGTCTCGAATGCAACGGAATAAATGTATGTTTGTGAACCAATTAATGGCTGAAGCAATGATGGAAATGGTGGATGAATCAGAGGTGCAGAGTCGTGCGACACAACAACTGATCAATGTTTTCAGAGACAATGTAGCAAAGCAGCAAGAACTTGCCAACATGCTTATGGGTGTCATCTGTGCTTAGGTTGCAGATTGTGACGTTGTAGATGGTTAGGTTCTGCTCTTTTATTTGCACTGGCATCAATCTTTGATTGCCCAGTGGATGTAATTTTCTATAATAGATACTGGATGTGCAACGTTATTCCCTGTATGCCGTACCTTTGCTTGATCGGTTTTGGTCCTATGCATAATTGCTCGTAGTAATGGGCTCAAATTATCTAATTTGGCCTAAAGACATGTACAAACTTTTGTGGGCCCATTAAGTTAATGGGCCTTTACTAGGCCGAAAGTTAATGGTCAGCCCTCTTACCTCCCGGGTAGTTAACATGCCGACATCGAAGCGGGCAACAGGTGGGCCCAATTAATTTCATGGGCCATTAACAGGCCGTTACTAAGTTTGGGCTACATATGGCCCAACTATATTGTAGGCCTTTAGCAGGCCGAAAGAGACAGCGGGCTGGTACTGGACCATGAAGAGCATGGGCCGCTAAGAGGCCGAAAGTCAGGTCGTAATGTAAATGGCCCAACTGTGTTGTGGGCCTTTGGCAGGCCGAAAGAGAAACTGGACTGGTATTGGACCATGAAGGGCATGGGCCGTTAAAAGGCCAAAACTAAGGTCCGACTACAAATGGTCCAACTCATTTATGGTCCGTTAACAGGCCGAAAGGCACACAGGGCCGAGAATTGGCCCAACACTTAAATGGGTCGCTAAAAGGCCAAAACTCAGGTCTGACTACAAATGGCCCAACTGATTTATGGGCCGTTAACAGGCTGAAAGAGACACCGGGCCAGAAATTGGCCCAACACTTAAATGTGTCGCTAAAAGGCCGAAACTCAGGTTCAACTACAAATGGCCCATCAAATTTGTGGGCCTTCAACAGGCTGAAAGACACAACGGGCCAGAAATTAGCCCAATATTTAAATGGGTCGCTAAAAGGCCGAAGGATGTACATCCTGAAAATTGGCCCATCCATTGAATGGGACGTTAACAGGCCAAAATCTCATTGGGCCGATATTGAGCCCGAATATATAGTGGGCTGTTAACGGGCTCGAACTGACGATGGGCTGCAATGGTGTCAAATCTTTAACGGGCCATTAACGGGCTGAAATGGCACATCTCGTATGGGCCGTGGGCTTAAATGGACCTGACACAAGTAGGCCTTATATGGGCCGACCTGCTAATTTTTACTGGGCCAGCCTTTTTCACCGGAATGGGCCACTGTTGGGCCGTGCCATGTGTCGACCTATCATAGGCGCCTCCAGTACAATGAGTGGATGACATCTGTCCCAACGGTGAGGTAACACGTATTTCCTGCGGCCAATGATGATTTTACACGTGGAAAATACCCATTGGTCCGGGCTGTTAACGGGTTATCGGATCCAAAATCGGACCCGATAGCTTAACAACATTCAATTACGGTGGATGCCACATGTCGGTCACCCTTCACGAAAGCACTTCTGTGACGCGCGATTTATCGTCATGGAAGTGGACACTTCCGTGATGATAATTTTGGTAATGTCATGGAACACTTCTACGACAGCACAAGTATGACTATATTGATTCTGTCATAAAATCGTCATGGATGTACATGCATGACAAAAAACGCGACCTACTGTGACAAACATGTATCATCACAGAAGTGTATTTTTTTGTAGTGTTAGTTAGGCTGACTAGATTGATTTTTCTTGCCATGGGAAGAGGTGCTTTGTGATGGGTTCGGCCGAGTGGTGTTCTTTCCCAGTGACAAAAGGGGCAGTAAGACATGTATTGATCATTGCCATTAAGGATAACAAGATGGGGTCTATTCCTACATGAATAGATCTTGTCTACATCATGTCATCGTTCTTATTGCATTACTCTGTTTTTCCATGAACTTAATACACTAGATGCATGCTGGATAGCGGTCGATGTGTGGAGTAATAGTAGTAGATGCAGGCAGGAGTCGGTCTACTAATCTTGGACGTGATGCCTATACAATGATCATTGCCTGGATATCTTCATAATTATTTAAGGTTCTATCAATTTCCCAACAGTAATTTGTTTACCCACCGTATGCTATTTTCACGAGAGAAGCCACTAGTGAAATCTACGGCCCCGGGTCTATTTTCTCATCATATATTTTTAGATCTACATTACTATTTGCCTTTTTATTTGCATCTTTTATTTTCAGATCTATATTACCAAAACCCAAAAATACCTCACTTGATTTTATTTGCCTTTATTTTATTTGCATCTATCAATCTATCACTTTAGCAATCTTTTACCTGAGAGGGATTGACAACCCCTCTTTCATGTTAGGTTGCAAGTATTTGTTCTCTGTGTGTAGGTATCGTTTACATAGTGTTGCTTGGGTTCTCCTACTGGTTCGTTAATCTTGGTTTCATAACTGAGGGAATCTACCTACCTTAGTTGTACTGCATCATCCCTTACTCCTTGTTGAAAATACGGATGCGGATACAAGACATCAAAAGGAAGGATCAAAGAGATTTTCTGGCGCCGTTGCCGAGGAGACATCATCAACATCTATCAGGTTCCTAATCACAGTATCATCTCCTTGGAATTTGCATTATTTGACATTTGCCTCTCGTTTTCATCTTCCCCACTTCACAAAAATTTGCCTTTTTAGTCGCCTTCTTTTCGTTTGCCTTTTTCTTGTTTGATCTTTTGTTTGCTTGTGTTGCCATGTGCCTTCTATATGCCTGCATATTCACGTGATAATAATCTATTGATATGGCCCCATCCACTTGCTAATCTTTTTAAAAGATCCAATCATGATGAACCAATTGCTAGTGAGTTGAGTGCACTAGATTATCTTCGTGAAGTATTGCTTGAAATTCATGAATCTAAAAATTGTGATGAAGAAATTTATGAAGTGATTCATGATAGATCCTTGAATGAAAAGCATGATTGGGGATGCTAATTTTGCTATAAACTCTATTAATGTCAATTGTGCTAATAATATGCAAAACCCCAAGCTTGGGGATGCTAATTTTGCTATGTCCACTACTTATTGCAATGATCATGATTGGGGTGATTCTTCTTATGATCTTCAAAATTTATTTAGACCTCATGATGAATATGTTTGCAATAATATTGATAGTGGGTTTGGAAGAGTGTCAACTCTAGGTAAAAATAATCCCACATATTTGGAGAGTTTCAATCTTATGAATTTTTGATGAAAGTGGGTTTGGAGAGGTCATGACTTTAGTTGAGGTTAATCCCACTATTTTGAAAGGCTATGAGAATTTTATGCATGTGGATCATGAAGAGAAAATTTATGTGATAGCTATATTGTTGAATTTGATTATGATCTGATGTAATTATTATGAGAGAGGAAAATATGGTTGTAGAAACCTTCATGTTACTAATTTACCTCTCGTTATGTTGAGATTGCTATTGTTTCTTTCTTCTTCCTTGCATATGCTATATATTCCTTGTCTTGATAATATGTTTGCCTATAAAATGCCTATGCATAGGAAGTATGTTAGACTTAGATGTGGTTGTCACATCTTTTATGATGCTCTCTTTGCGTTGAAATTATTATCTTTCATGTGAGCATCAATAAAATCTCAAGCCTATCTTGATGGCTATAAAAAAAGAGCTTGTTGGGAGGCAACCCAATGAATAAAATTTATTTTTTTATTTTTCTTTCTATTCTTGAGTGTTTGCACAATTATGCTAATGTTATGATTGTCCTTTTATTTTTTTAGTTAGTTTTTGTGCCAAGCTAAACCTGTGCGATCATGCTGGGTGATAGTTGATTTGATCTTGTTGGAAAATACAAACTTTTGTGTCCAGTAAAATAATTTTAATAAATCACAGAAGAGACGAAAGCTTCTGAATTATTTAAACAAGATTGATATACAAATTTCCTACATCATCCTAATTGTTCATAATTTTTGGAGTTACAAAAGTATATGAAGCTTTCAGATTGCTACAGGCTGTTCTATTTTTGACAGATTCTGTTTTCTTTGCGGGGTGAGCTTATTTTGATGAATCTATGGGTTGTGTCGGGTGGTATGAGCCATGGTAAGTTGGAATACAATAGATATAATGCAACAATAAAATATGAATGGGTATGCTACAGTACTTAGAGTGGTGATTTCCTTTGTTATACTAACAGATCTCATGAAGGTTTTGTTAAGTTTTGTGTGATTGAAGTTTTCAAGTTTTGGGTGAGATCACTGAGGGAGTCATGGATTAAGGGGTCCTTAGGGCGTCGGCCCATCGAATATGGGACGGACTGGTGAAGCCGCATAATGACAAAAGATTTGTGAAGCCATGGTGTGCCCTTCAAGTCAAGGATAGGCAAGATCTCTTACTCCATATTGTAATCTATCTTCGGTAACCCTAACCCCGTCGGTGTCTATATAAACTGAGGGTTGTAGTCTTTAGGATAGAGCTACATCCATAACCTCATCACCTTAGAGTTTAGCTCATGCTAATCCCGAGGTAGATCTTCTCTGTAACCATACTATACATCCATTACAATCAAGCAGGACATAGGGTATTTCATCTTCGAGAGGGCCCGAACCTGGGTAAACATCGTGTTCATCGTCCCTTGTTCCCCATCGATCCTAGATCCACAACTCGGAACCCCCTACCCCAAGGTCCGCCGGTTCTGACACTGACATTGGTGCTTTCATTGAGAGTTCCGTTGTGGGGTCGCCCAAAGGATCGATGGCTCGCCTAATCATAGGAGAAGGCATCGTATCCAGGGACTTATTCATCCCCGACCATCTCTTCATGTTCGGTAGCATCGTGCTGCATGCCGACCCAACTGGTCATTTGGATCAAATCAACAACTTCGCTCCTGAACACCGAATTCGATTCAGTAATCTAGAATATGTTGTGGACACGCGGGGCAATCTGATCTTTGCCGGACTCACTGCCCCCTCCCGCACCCTCACAGGCCTCGTCATGCCTGCTCTGGAGTACCCCTCCGATTCGATCTACAGATCGGCCCCAGCCCTCTGAGAAGCTTCGAGCCAGGAGGGCTCCGCTTCAAGAGGGGGCCAGACTCCACCTTCGGCCGAATCCATCATACCTGCAAAGGGCCTATCCTCGGCCTGCGAGGCAGAAGACGGAGGCGAAAGCCAAGAGTCAATCTCGGCCGAACCTTTCCGTCACAACGCTCCTCTGGCCTTGAGCCCTTACGATGAACCAGCAATTGATGGCCAAGGGTCACTCCCGGCCCGAAGCAGCTCGATCTCGAATCCCGGGGTGGAAACTACATGCCAAAACCAAGGCTCGTCCTTAGTCTCCAGTGACATTCCGGACCCCCTCAAGGATCTGGCACCGTACCCCGAGCATAGCTCGGCCTATGGAAACCAAGTGCTAGCCAGGGCACAGGCTGCCCCCACCCTGTTATGACGGAATTTGGCACAGAGCCCTCGATTTCGGTGACCCTCGCTATGTTAAACGAGGCACTAGACCGAATCCAGAAAATGACCATCCAGGAGGACCTGCCCTCATCCCACAATCATCAACCCTTCGAGGCGTACCACAGGGAATTTTACATCCCACCCACCACCCACTTGGTAGCCACTATCAATGATTTAACCGATATGCTAGATTATAATTCGGAAAACACCAAATACATGGATGAGGATAGTGGAGCCACGGCTAGTACCAACGTTGCCCCTGCCCCCTCCCCCCGGTCACCGGCCGCTGGTCGGCCACGTCCACCTATGATATTTACATGGTGGACATCCCCAAGGATGGCGATGTCACTCCCAATCAGGACCGATACAGGCGCGGAGATGAGCCGACCAAACACCGCAGACAGTACCGTCAATCAAAGCCACGTTGAAGCCATGCAAGCAACATGGACTTCGCGGAAAATGGCACCACGAATAATATGTATGACCTCACCGGAGCCGCAGCAAACAAACATCATCAGGATGACCAAGCGGGACAGGAGAACCCGCTCAACCCAAAAAAAACCGATGACTCCAAAGACAACAACTACCTCCCACCCTCTAAAGAAGAGGCCAGTTTCGAGGATGACGATTTCATCATCCCCGAAGACCCGCTGGAGCAGGAATGGTTTAAACAGGGGCTTCTAGCCATCGCTCGCGGTCTGAAGAAACAAAAATGCAGAATCAAGGCCGATCAGGACACCCTCAACGATCGATGGACCAAAGTCCTAGCCGACGAAGAAGGGTACGACCGCGAACAACCAACCAAAAGTTATCCCAAGCGAAGATTGCTGCCGCGATTCAACGATGAGGCTGTAGAGCCCACACGTCCGACATACAGACACACCGAACAGCCGAACCGCCCCCCAAGAGGGCGGGACGTAGAAGCTGACAAGGCCAAGCACCCCGCTGCCCCACCTCGCTATTATGACAAGGATCAAGTGTGGACCACCTACGAATACGACCTCCGCCATGACCCAGACGCTCAAGGAGGCAGTACCAGGCCCATCTACGGACCTAGAGAAGACCTGTCCACTCACCGAGAAAGATATTACGATTGGCTTAACCGAAACGCTAGAGTATGGGAGCAGCAGTGGACTCAGATGGCCGAAGACCTCCGACATGATGTAACCTGAGTTCAGGGGCCCCACACCATGAGTGCTTCACAGAGAGGGTAATGCAACACCAATTCCCCGAAGGCTTCAAGCCTGTGAACATCGAACCATACGACGAAACCATAGAACCGGCCATATGGATTGAGGATTTCCTCCTCCACATTCACATGGCACGAGGAGATGACTTCCACGCCATCAAATATCTACCATTAAAGCTTAAAGGTCCAGCTCGACACTGGTTGAACAGCCTCCTCGAAGACTCTATAGGCTGTAGGGAAGAGCTAGAGGGCGCTTTTCGAGCAAACTTTTAGGGCACCTATGTCCGGCCTCCGGACGACGATGACCTAAACTGCATCACACAACAGCTCGAAGAATCTGCCCGACAATTTTGGAACCGATTCCTCACCAAGAAGAACCAGATTGTTGATTGTCCGGATGCCGAAGCCTTGGCCGCTTTCAAGCATAGTGTCAAAGATGAATGGCTCGTAAGACAGCTCGGCCAGGATAAACCAAGAACTATGGCAGCCCGTACTTCTCTCATGACCCACTTTTGCACGGGCGAAGACAGTTGGATCGCTCGTAAAAACACCAACCCCGACACACCGGGTACCTCCGAGGTTCGGGATGCTAATGGAAAGCTGCAACGTAGCCACAATGACAGCGAAGGCGAGGATACGACAGTAAATGCTGGGTTCAGAAATCCGAAGTCCGAACCCTGAAAGAAAGCCCCTAAAGGAAACAGTGATGGCCCATCCAAACTAGACGCAATTCTGGACAGGACTGGCAAGATCCACGACACGTCAGAGAAGCCCGCCAACCACTCCAACCGTAACTGTTGGGTGATAAAGAAGGCCCGCAAGCTCACAGTTGAAGACTCGGTCAAAAGCCCATGAATCAAGGATGATGACGAGCCCCGCAGGCTGAATAGTGGAGGCAGAAACCCTTCGCTTCCGAGGTCAAGATGGTGAACATGATCTACGCAACCCACATATATACCAAAGAAGGAGAGGAGGTGAGCGTTGCGAGACGTATATTCCGTTGAGCCCGTAGTGCCGAAGTTTAATCTGTAGTCAGCTTGCCCGATCACTTTTGATCGTAGGGATCACCCGACCAACATATGCCACAGAGGATCTGCAGACATAGTACTCGACCCCATCATCGATGGATTCCACCTCACGAGTGTCCTAATGGATGGGGGCAGTAGCCTCAATCTGATGTACGAACACACAGTAAGGAAGATGGGGATCGATCCGTCAAGGATCAAACCCACTAACACCACCTTCAAGGGGGTCATTCCGGGAGTGGAGGCCCGCTGCACAGACACTATGATGCTTGAAGTAGTGTTCGGCTCTCTAGACAACTTCCAAAGCGAGCACTTGATCTTCGAAATTGCACCTTTTTGTGGCGGCTATCACGCCCTCCTCGGTCGAATGACATTTGCTAAATTCAATGTCGTCCTGCATTACACATACCTCAAGTTGAAGATGCCCGGTCCTTCGGGTGCCATAACTATCAACGGCAATATAGAATGCTCATTTCGGACGGAAGAGCACACTGCGGCCCTAGCGGCCGAAGACCAAACCGGCCCATACATGTCCCATTACCGGCCCGTCGTAAAGGCCGCCGACAACAGTAAATGGGTCCGAACCCGCTCCCCATCATGGGAATCCGCATGCGTTTGTTGCAAATAGGGATGTGCGCCCCACGTCACGCCCAAATTCATCGCAGTCCACATATCTCGTCAACACAATTTCACACTCAAAATCCCATGGGCAGTCGTCAGGAATATATGAATAAATTCGAAGCATGTGTTCGGCTAACCCGAACTTCGGAGTTACCTTGTCTTCCGATGATTCGGGGGCCAATTCCGGACCCCCCCAAGCGTAAAGCTTCATCGACAGGATCCTTGCCCCTCAAGGTTTCATCGAAGGTCCCAACCCCCACCTCTTAGAAGCAAAGGCGCAGACGTGCAACAGGGCACAATTGAGGGTTTGACCCACACATCAAGGCACCTTCACTCTCTAAAACTTTTAAAAAAAATGCCTTGGCAGTTCAAATTGTACGGTTAGACGTGTTGAGCCTACGAGAAATAATAAACGCCCTTTATGGTGTTCGGATATCGGCCTCTTGTGATTATCTCCTTTCCTTCTGATTCTCCCTTCTCTCTTTGAATAGCGTGGAGTGTAAACATGATCAGTTAAATAACCTAGAGCTCGATTTAACCATCGGCTTTGTACCCCAAGTTCGACACCGCTTTTTCGCTGAGTGTTCGGTGTCCCGGATATTGCACTATATGTGAGGGAGTCCTGGATTAGGGGGTGTCCGGATGGCCGGACTAAGACCTTTGGCCGGACTCCCGGACTATGAAGATACAAGATTGAAGACTCCGTCCCGTGTCCGGAGTGGGACTTTCCTTGGCGTGGAAGGCAAGCTTGGCGATATGATATGAAGATCTCCTCCCATTGCAACCGACTCTGTGTAACCCTAGCTCTCTCCGGTGTCTATATAAACCGGAGAGTTTTAGTCCATAGGACGAACAACAATCATACCATAGGCTAGCTTCTAGGGTTTAGCCACTCTGATCTCGTGGTAGATCTACTCTTGTACTACCCATATCATCAATATTAATCAAGCAGGAGTAGGGTTTTACCTCCATCGAGAGGGCCGGAACCTGGGTAAAAACATCGTGTCCCTTGTCTCCTGTTACCATCTGCCTAGATGCACAGTTCGGGACCCCCTACCCGAGATCCGCCGGTTTTGACACCGACATTGGTGCTTTCATTGAGAGTTCCTCTGTGTCGTCACCTTTAGGCCCGATGGCTTCTTCGCTCATCAATCGCGATGCGGTCCGGGATGAGAGTTTTCTCCCCGGACAGATCTTCGTATTCGGCGGCTTCACACTACGGGCCAACTCGTTTGGCCATCTGGAGCAGATCGAAAGCTACTCCCCTGACCATCAGGTCAGGATTGGAAGCTTAAACTACACGGCCGACATCCACGGGGACTTGATCTTCGACGGATCCGAGCCACGACCGGGCGCGCTGCACTGTCTCGATGGGCATGATCTAGCTCTGCCACTGGACAGCGCCCAAAGTGCCGCTCAGGTGTTCACTCCGACCATTAGCTCGGAGCCGACTACGCTAGCCAGGGACGGACGGTTGGACGCCGCCCCAGGAGCCGCAATCTCTGCGGCGATAGAGCCAAATACCAGCCTAGTCCTTTGCAAGGCCCGTGACTCCAAGGTGTCGGACTCCATTCCGGACTCTGAATATTCCGCACCCCTTCCGATCGAACCCGATTGGGCTCCGATCATGGAGTTCACCGCCGCAGACGTCTTTCAGCACTCGCCCTTTGGTGATATCCCAAATTCACTAAAGTCTCTGTCTTTGTCGAAAGAACCCCGGCCGGACTACGGTCGGGGTGGTTGGGATGCGGATGACGAAGTTCGAACCCCACCCACCACCACTGTCGACGATCTAACCGACATGCTCGATTTCGACTCCGAAGATATCGACGGTATGGACGCCGATAATGGAGACGATCAGACACCAGCACCTATAGGGCACCGGAAAGACACCTCATCATACGATGTATGCATGGTGGACACACACAACAGAAACGACAACGAGGACCAAAAGGATGCGGCCAGGGATCGCTCCCCCGAAAAACAATCAAAGCGGCGGCGTAAGCGCAAGGCCAAGCCCCACCTCGACAAAGACCCAGCCATAGAGCAGGGTGACTCAACGGACGACGAACATGTCGTTGAGCATCCGTCCAAACAGGGAGGACAATCTGAACAACCAATCCCCGGGAAAGATAATAGCCCGGACGACCTCACGCCAGACAAATTGCTGGAACATCAGAACCTCCACCAAAGGCTTGTTGCCACTGCACGTAGCCTGAGAAAGCAGAAGCGGAGGCTTAAGACAGCGGAAGATGCACTCAGGATCAGATGGGGCAAAGTACTCAATACCGCACACAAGTACGGCATCAGTCGCCACACAAAGAGCTATCCGAAGCGGAAACTACTACCGGAATTTGATGAAGAGGCCATAAAGCCCCCACAGTCAAAAAATAAGGAAGCCACAAGGTCGGATAGACGACCCTACGATCAATCTCACGCATCAGAGGATGCCGCACTCAATATGGCGCGCGATCCGTCCAAGAATTCGCATCAGAAAACTGGCCCAACCAGATCCATCTATAGGCCAAGAAAGCAAGCTCTAGTGAGTGATGCAATGCAAAAAATAACCGAACATCGCGGCACGCCTAAATACAGGGGCGCCGCACACCCCCTATGTTTTACCGATGAGGTGCTGGACCATGAATTCCCAGCCGGATTCAAGCCCGTGAACATAGAAGCATACGACGGAACAACAGACCCTGGAGTCTGGATCGAGGACTACATCCTCCACATACACATAGCCAGAGGAGACGACCTCCACGCCATAAAATACTTACCCCTTAAGCTCAAAGGGCCAGCCCGGCATTGGCTTAAAAGCCTTCCCGAAAACACCATGGGAAGTTGGGAAGTGCTTGAGGATGCTTTCCGGGCAAATTTTCAAGGGACCTATGTCCGACCCCCGGATGCAGATGATCTGAGTCATATAACTCAGCAGCCCGGAGAGTCAGCCCGGAAGCTCTGGAACAGATTCCTTATCAAAAAGAATCAGATAGTCGACTGTCCGGACGCAGAGGCCCTAGCAGCTTTCAAACACAGCGTCCAAGATGAATGGCTCGCCAGACACCTCGGCCAAGAAAAACCGCGAACAATGGCCGCATTAACAAGCCTCATGACCCGCTTTTGTGCAGGAGAGGATAGCTGGTTGGCAAGAAGCAGCACCAGCGACCTGAATACGTCCGAACCCAGAGATGGGAACGGGAAGCCGCGCCGTAACAAAGAACCGCGCCGGATAAAGGCAAACAGCCCGATGAGGACGGCAGTAAAAGCGGGATTCAAAAGCTCTCGGCAAAATCAGAAAAAGCCGCCCCCAAAGACGATGGGGACGAGCTATACAACCTCAACAAAATTTTGGACAAAATATGTCAAACCCACAGCACTCTTGGTAGACCTGCAAACCATACCCACAGAGATTGTTGGGTCTTTAAGCAGTCCGGCAAACTGAACGCCGAACACAAGGGGCTCAACACACCAAGCGAAGATGACGATGCACCCCGCAAGCAGAACACCGGAGAACAAAAGAAGTTCCCACAAGAAGTCAAGACAGTAAATCTACTTCATGTGACAAAAGGGAAGAGCAGAATGGCACCTACGAAGACACGCGCTGTATAGCCAGCCCCGGAGGAGCAACCCCACTAGTTGTTACAACCAATCACCTTCGATCGTCAGGATTACTCCAGAGGAGACCAGAACGCAGGCTGGACTGCCTTGGTCGTAAATCCAATTATTAACGGACTCCAACTTACAAACGCCCTTATGGACGGCGGCAGTGACGTGAACCTGTTATATCAGGACACAGTCTGCAAACTCGGGGTAAACCCAATTATAATCCACCTCGGCAACACTTCCTTTCAAGGAGTAACGCCAGGCCCGGATACCCCAAGTATGGGTTCCCTTACGTTAGAAGTCACGTTCGGATCACCCGACAACTTCCGAAGCGAAAAGCTAACATTCCACATCGCCCCATTCGTAAGTCGCTATCAAACGCTACTGGGACGTGAAGCTTTCGCCCGCTTTAACGCAATACCGCATTACACATCCCTTACACTCAAAATGCCCGGCCCAAAGGGCATCATTTCATTACAGGGGAACATAAATTGACCCCCAAAGTACGGGTAAGGGTGCGGCTTCCTAGACTGCCGCCCACAAATCCAGCCCTACTATCCCGGACACGGCTCGACGAGTACGGCGTCAACATGCTTAATAGCCGCATACCCCCGTGCAAGGGGCTCCGTGTGCTCACGCCCAGAGACAATACGGCCCAACTCTTGCTCCAACTATATTTTATTTCGATATAGATTTCTCGCACGCTTATTTTTTTACTAAGTTCCTCTCTTTCGCAGACGAACATCGTGCTACGCCAGTCCAGGATACGGCACAACGGAGACACAGGCGCAGATGTGTAGTAGGGACCCGTTTCAAGGATTCTTTTCAGATTAAGACCCTGCGTAAACCTTTTTTACTGTCTCTTGTTGATAACATCCCCCGGTTTTCTCTATAGCCGAGGAGGAGGCCGGCGTCTTGGCATGTGGCCACGCCAGAATTTTTGCACGTACCTGGATACTAGGGGCTTTTCTACCAAGGGCTCTATTTCGGCCCATCTTCATAAAGACCGAATACCTTAGGGAGTGTTCGGCGTCGTGAGTTTGGCCCTATATGCATCAGCTCCGAATCATGTCTTTGGTCAAATGTTGGGTTTGCCCGGCTCCTGTGTTTTGCTGCCTTACGTTCCGTTATATCGGCTAACGCGGCACCAGGAGAATTACTGCGATTGTGCCCCGGTTCGGCCAGGTGAGCACCTCAGTAGAGAAAGCCGAAAACTGACTGTCATGATATAGCGAGAGATTGGTCAACCACTCGATGACTTTCGGAATCTTTAGGATTCCCCCGCATTAACGAAGGGCCCCTTCCCGGTCAGGCACACTCGCGCCCCGAATTCGGGCGAGCGCGGGGCCCCTAGGGGCTATTCGGTAGCCCCACTGTCAAACTCCTATGGCTAAGTGAAAGTGATAAAGCATTATAGTCCGGTTGCCTAGTTCGCCGTGCCACCACCTCCTTTGTGGGACCAAGACATTGGATTAAGTGTGAAAAGGTGCCTTTTTGCGAACACCCCCGCATTCTATGCGTGGGGGCTAAAGCCAACGGCTGCCATCTTTCAGGTTATATACAAATATATACATTAAACGGCCGCGCAGGAGGCATCATGATTCTTGCAAGCACAAGTATAAAAAGCTTTTTTCATAAAAACAAAATTCGTTTTAAAAATAGTATAAGCTATTCGAACACAACATCCTTCAAGCACCGCGACTCTATTATAGGAGTGCCAGGAAGAACTTCCTCAAAATAGTGCTTGGCAGGTACTCGGCTTTCGTACGAATCCTGGGACGCAACAATACTGGCCTTCATATCTGCCCAGTATGTTTTGACACGGGAAAGAGCCATCTGTGCGCCCTCTATGCAAGCTGACCTCTTCATTGCATCAGCATGCGGCACCGAACCAAGGAACTGTTGCACCAAGCCAAAATAACTCTTTGGCTCCGGCTTCTCCGTCCACAGACAACTCGCAACATACCTCATGGCGAGTCCAGATAACCTGTTCAGCTCCGCCCAGGCAGCTAAACGGTCAGATACTGACAGTGGGCGTTCTGGATTGTGGTACTGCGACCAAAAAAGCTCTTCCAATTCATGGTCACCTCGGCTGCGGAAGTGTTCGGTCGCGCCCGCCGCACTTGCCGCCAAATCCAGATAAGCGTTTTCCGCACTCCACTGCCGGTCTAATGGAACATACTTGGGGTCTCCAAACTTCATCCGTAGCATATAAGGCTGCTTTCCAGCTGTGATATCTCCGGCCTGACGCAGGTCCTCCTTCATCGCTCTCATGGCAGAGCGAGTATCCTTGGCTTCGGCAGTGATCTTTTCAAGGTCCTTCTGAGCCGCCCTATCTTCTTGTTCAAGAAATTTACAGCGGTCGGTAGCATCCTTCAATTTTATGGCCATCTCGGCTATTTCCTTCTTGCTCTGGCAGTGAGCAGCCTGTTCGGCTTTTAGCTCTTCAGCCGCTTTAACGGCAGCCACATCACTTTTCCTTGCTTGCTCCTTTGCTCGGGCAAGTTCCGCCCAAAGGTTCTCCACGGCAGCAGCACCATCTACATAAAGTATATATATATAAGGCCCGAGCGTCAAGCTCCTATTACCGGGTGTCTTTTGAACATACCTTGAGCCTCGTCTAGCCGCTTATTTACAAGCGCGATGTCGGTATCTGCTACGTCAAGTTGCCGCTTTAGTTCGGCAGATTCATCAGTCCGGCTAGCCACCGAACGCCTCGCCACCTTCATGGAATAGGCGACATATTATACCTGGGGTTATGATCCTCTGTGCGCCATCACTCATGACGACACATAGAGTCTCAGGGGCTACTATTCATACAGGGCACATTTAATATGCGGCTCTACCAAAAGGTACACCTTTTTATGTACCTCAAAGCCTGTTAGTAAACTCCTGACAGCCTCGTACAATCCACTTTCCGCGGATGAAATCCTTCCAATCACCGTATCCATCAACATACGGTGTTCTTCTGAGATGAACGCCCTACCAAGCAGATCCTTCAGCCCCTCCGACGGCGCGCAAGAGGGTGATGGACTAGTCTGACGACCTTTTCCAGGGTCTAGACTTGAAAAAACCCTCCAGGACGATACCTCGGGGTCGCCAGCCTCGTGAGACGGTGGAACAAGGGGAGGCGTTTCGCTCTCTATCATCTCTGGACGAAGATCCCCTGAAGATGAGCTCTGCTGAGAAGGGTTGAGATCCGAACTCCAAGATAATGTTTCGGTTATTTTCCTCAGGAATAAAACATGAGTGTGATTCATTATGGAACCCCTCCCTTCACTTACGTCTCGGGGGAGAGTGGGTCCCCTTTAGGGGGCGATTCGGCTGGGGCATTCTCCGGTGCCAAACCCTCTGACGAAGATTTCTTTCCCCGTTTTGAGGTTATCACCTCCGGGTCTTCAGAGGCAGTCCTTTTCTTTCCCTGGTCGGGAGAATTTTCGATTCTTCCCTTCCTAACGGCCTCCTTCGTGGAGGCGGTAGCTCCTTGGTTCCCCCCTTCGCCTTCCGCCAATGGCGCTACCTCCAGCATCCTAGTTAGCTTGGGATTCGGCACGGTCTCGGGCAGGGGGACTGGACACCTGATAAGCTTTGCCTTCGCCATCCACTCCTGTTCAAAGGACAACTCTGCTAAAGGGTAGATTTGATAAAAATATGGATGGTGTATCCAAATACGGGGCTACTTACTTTAGCATCCGGGTGATTGCAGCTCAGACCTGCGTCCTCGGACAAATCCGGACACCTTGCTTGTGATCCGAAGAACAATTTGTACATCTCCATGGGTGTCATTCCCATGAAATATTGAAGGACTCGTGGTCCCTCCGGATTGAACTCCCACAGGCGGAGAGGTCGATGTTTGCAGGGCAGTGTGCAGCAAATCACCATGACTTGCGCCACTACGGTCAAATTGATATCTCTTTCTAGAACATCTCAAATACGGCCCTGCAGCAAGGCACATCTTTGGGCGGCCCCAGATAAGCCCTTCATTAACCCATGACGCCAGCCGTGGTGGGGAACCCGAGCGAAAAGTAGGTGGTGCCACCCATGTGGTGCCCCTAGGGGCTGTGATGTAAAACCGGTCCCGTTGCCATAAGACGAGCTCCTCTTGAAAAGAGCCTTCGGGCCATGGAGCGTCGTCCATCTTGCTTATTATAGCCCCTCCGCACTCAGCGTGATGCCCCTCGATCATTTTCGGTTCCACTTTGAAAGTTTTTAGCCACAATCCGAAGTGAGGGGTGATATGGAGGAAGGCCTCGCACACGACAATGAATGATGAGATCTGGAGGATGGACTCCGGAGCTAGGTCGTGGAACTCCAGCCCGTAGTAAAACATAAGCCCCCTCACAAAGGGATCGAGCCTAGCCCCCGAAGGAAGTGAGATGCGAACACCACGCTTTCACCGGGCTGGGGAGCGGGAACAGCTTGCCCTTGAGTAGGCAGTCTATGCGAGATTTCGCCGGTTAGATACCTGGCATCTCTTAGCTTTCGCACATCTTCTTTCGTAATGGAGGAAGGCATCCACCGGCCTTGAAGGTCTGAGCCAGACATCTTCGGAGGTCCGAAGCGCCTAAAACTAGAGCTTTGGGTGTTGGAACTTGAAGCGAGGGGCGGATTTGATTGGTTTGAGAAGAAGGGAGCCGAGCCTTGGTTCCTTTATAAAGGAGGTGAATACCAAGAGCCCACCTCGTAACCGTTTGAGACTCGCTTTCAATTAGGGAGTCATACCTAAGTCACGGTTGGGTTACCCACGCCCATATTGATGAGAATCCTGGAATAAGGGGACACGATCTCTGCTTTGACAAGACGTGCCAAGGAAACCACCTCGCTAAACGCGCTGAGGTGGAACGGTAAAATGAATAAAAGCCTGGCCGTGGCATGATGTCACGCCGCGGAATACGTCAGCAGATTCGATTGATGCAAATATTATTCTCTCTACGATGGAATGTGGAGATTATTTTGCAGAGCCGGACACTACCCTGGCGTCCAACATCTTCTATGGAATATTCGGAGGAGGAACCCACCTTGCAATGCCGAAGACAACTTGTGCGCCGGACTCGTCGTCATTGAATCCTAGTTCAGGGGCTACTGAGGGAGTCCTGGATTAGGGGGTGTCCGGATGGCCGGACTCCCGGACTATGAAGATACAAGATTGAAGACTTCGTCCCGTGTCCGGATGGGACTTTCCTTGGCGTGGAAGGCAAGCTTGGCAATACGGTATGAAGATCTCCTCCCATTGTAACCGAATCTGTGTAACCCTAGCCCTCTCTGGTGTCTATATAAACTGGAGAGTTTTAGTCCATAGGACGAACAACAATCATACCATAGGCTAGCTTCTAGGGTTTAGCCACTCCGATCTCATGGTAGATCTACTCTTGTACTACCCATATCATCAGTATTAATCAAGCAGGAGTAGGGTTTTACCTCCATCGAGAGGGCCCGAACCTGGGTAAAAACATCGTGTCCCTTGTCTCCTGTTACCATCCGCCTAGACGCATAGTTCGGGACCCCCTACCCGAGATCCACCGGTTTTGACACCGACAATATGCATCAGTTCTGAACTACGTCTTGGGTCAATAGTTGGGTTGCCCGGATCCTGTGCTTGCCCCTTATGTTCCGCTCGTTCAGCTAAGAGGGCAAAGGGAGAACCCTTGCGATTGTACTTCTGGCTAGCCTGGTCAAGTACCTCAGGAGGAGAGAGCCGAAAAATGACCGTCATAGTAAGCGTGAACTGGTCAGCGATCCGATGACGAGGTTTGACTCCAAAAATTATTGGCAATTTCGCCGTGTCACATGAAGGGTTTGTCTTAACACAAACCATGTGATCAGAAATGACAGGTATTGGCCCCCAAGTACGTCGCAAACTAACGGGGGCTAGTCACTAGCTCCCACAATCAAGCTCCTAACGCTAAGTGAAAGCAATAAAACTGAATGGCCCGATTGCCTAGTTTCGCTCACGCACTACCACCTCCAGTTACCAAGACGTTTGCTAAGGGTAACAGTGCGGAGACGAAACACCCCTCGTGATATTCACCTGGGGGCTAAAGCCGACGACCGGTAGCTTTCAGAATGAACATACGGCCGCACATGAGTCAAAATTAAACCAGGATAAGACAAAACAAGTTAGGTGGAAGCATAATAAAGAATAAGGGTCCAATTGATAAAAAATTAACACAATTATTCAAGCATTGCATCTTTCAAACATTGACCCTCTATCGCCCGTGCGTCATGTATCACCTGTGCAAAGTACTACTCAGGGCGGCGATGCTCCTTTACCTTGGGCGGAGACTAGTGGCCATGCCCATCAGATTAATCTTTGACCAATGCACCATGGTCTTCGCGAACACAAGCCTCGCCCCCTCAAGGCACGCTAAACGCTTCATGGCATCAATTCAGAGCGACGCCTCCCGCAGTTTCTGCACAAGGCCGAAGTAGGTGTCTGGAATCGGCTCGGCAGGCCACAGACTGACACAGAGGTCCTTCACGGCCAGCTCAGACATCCGATGCATCTCCACAAGCTGCTTCATTTGGTTGCTGAGGAGGGGAGGATGCTTGAAAGCTGAAAACTATGACCAGAAGAGCCATTGCAGGGAGTCCTCCTCGCGAGTGGCATAGTATTTTGCTCCGGCCTGTTGCCTCTGAACACACTCCGTCGTAAGTATTTCTTACCATTCACAATTTGCCCCACTTGGCGGAGCTCCTCCCGGACAGCTTGCACTTTGGTCCTCGCCTCCTGGAGCTCTTTCTCCACCTTGGGCAACATGAAGGACCGCTCCCCCTTCTCCTTCTCAAGGGCCTCCAGCTTCTTGGGAGCATCCTTGAGCTCCACCTGCACTTCAACCACTCGAGCCTTATGTTTTTGGTTGGAAAGCTTGGTTTCCTCAAGCTCGCCCATCGCCTTTTCTGCGGCCAATTTCTTGGCGGCCGCCTCAGCCTCGGCTTTCTTTAGGGCCTCCTTCAAGCCCTCCACCTCATCAGCGGCAACTAAAAATTCCGCACATAGAATGATCAACATACAGTCTGGCGTATAAGTATCCGGCAATGAGTGATCACACACATTAACTAAAAGCTTACCTTATGCTTCGTCAAGCCATTTGTTGACAAGGTCAAGCTCCCCATTGGAGCATTCGAGCTTCTGGTCCATCTCCTTTACTATCGCGGCATTAGCAGCCGCAACCAAGGAAGATGCCTACGTTAGCAAAAGAAACGTCGACATTATTAATAGGCCTACAGAGTTTGATCCTCTGCAAGCCTCTCTGATGTCCTTGCAAAGTCCCGGGGGCTGCTATGTACACGGCCTAACCAAACTAAAGATTACAACCGCTTTACAGGATAAGAGCATTACTTGACTTACCTCAAAGCCTGTTAGCAGGCCTAGAACAACGTCGTTCAATCCGGAATTAATGGACCGAACACCCTATATAACCACACCCATAAGAGTACGGTGCCCATCGACAATGACAGAGTTGCTCACCAACTCCACCAGCGCGTCCAGCCAGCCCACCGCCGTTCGAGTAGAGGTGTTCAGCGCGGGCGTCGGGCCCTCATCACCTTCCCCATCGAAAGGAGGAATTGGCTCCCTCGAGGGCCTCGGGGGCTCGGGAGCCAGATGTAGTAGGGGCCCTCCAGATGCATCCCCCTGGTCTTCAATGACTGAGGTGTCGGCCTCAGCCATGGTGGCATCTACCACCTCCCATGAGTTTGGAGGAGGAGGGGTCTTTCGTGACAGCACCTCCCCAACTTCTTCAGGGACTAGAGAAGGTGTGGAACATGAGCCATTGTCCGCCAGTTCGGCGGGCAGGGACGTCCCCTCCGAGGTTTTCTCGGTGGGGTGGCCATGCGGAGGGCAGCACCACCAAAAAGCAATCTATCTATGTTCGACCAGGGACTACTAAAGTATAAGGCAATTAAAAATTATGTGATATGTACCTGGTCGCAGGGGGCTTGACCCTGGATTTCCTCTGCGGAACCTTTTCAGGCGCTTCAGACTCCTCGTCGGAGTCCGAGCTATCAGACAGGACCAGCTTAGGTCGGCACCGTCTCTTCGGGGCCAGAGAAGGTTGAACGTCCTCAACGTCGCTGGACGCCACCCTCTTCTTAGAGTGTGAGGCAGCGCTTTCCTTCTCGTCCTCATCCTCACCCCCCTCTTGTGCGGATGGGGCCATAGTGTCTTCGGACCAGCTGTCCAGACGAGCTCTGCGACGGAGGCCGCCCTGGCCTCCAGTACCTCCGTCTTCTTGCCCTTCTTGTCGGGCGCCTTGCACCATGACCAACAACTTCTCTAGCTGTTCGAATTAGGGCCCTTCTAGAAGCGGCATCGGGCCGCTAATCTTCTCGGCCTTGGTGACCCAGCCCTGCAAAATCCACAAGAAGAGGTTCGGATCAAATCGTAAGGTGCTAATATATGAACTTGTGTTAAGGCAAATGCTGCTCACCTTCTTTGGAGGGTTCGCAGCGTCGAGGCCAATGTCCTCCCCCTTGACCGTCCACTCCTTCTGTGGCTTGAATAGAAGACCCCACACTTTCTTGTGGGTCGTGTCAAAGAGATGTTGCATGGTGGCAGCATCTTCGGTGTCATACTCCCACATTGGCTTGGCCCTCTCTTGACAGGGAAGGAGTCAACGCTTGAGCATGATCTGGATCACATTAACTAGCTTTGCACCGGTCCCCATTATGACAATGATGCACTTTTGTAGTGCCTTCAAGTCATCAGTGGACCCCCAGTCCGGGCTCTTGGAGGTCCATGAAGCTAGCCTGGTAGGGGTCTGGATCTGAATGCGGGGCCACCGTCCATCCGGCTCCCCTTGGCTCGGTGATGTAGAACCATTCCTTTTGCCTCATCTTAACGGTGTCGATGAACTTGCCCTTCGGCCACAGGACCCACATTAGTTTGCTGATCATGGCCCCGCTACAGTCCGCATGTTTGCCACAAACCACCTTGGGCTTGACGTTGAACACCTTTAGCCATAGGCCGAAGTGTGGTCGGACTCGGAGGAGAGCCTCGTAGAAGATAATAAAGGATGCGATGTGGAGGAGGGAGTTGGGGGCTCACAAAGAACATCAACCCCCTCACAAAGGGGTGTAGGGGAAATCCAAGCCCCCTAAGGAAATGGGGGAGGGATACAACCCTTTCACCCGGCCTGGGCATGGGTACGATCTGGCCTTCTTCAGGGGCCCGATGGGCGATGTCAGCGGACAATTAGCCGGCCTCTGTCAGCTTCAGGATGTTGCTATCGGTGACAATGGAGGTGTCCCACTTCCCATTGGCACCGGATCCGGCCATGGATGGAGGTGACGGGTGGGATTTCCTGTGGAAGCAGAGGGGCGCTGGAGCTCTGAAGATCTGCATGAGCGGAAGATGGAAGAAGGCATGGGATGCTGACCGTTGTAGCTCCCCCTTTATAGGCTGTTGATCAGCCAAGAGTTCCTTTTTTCGCGCCGTTGGCCTCTCCACTTCCCGATACACTCGCAATGTTATGTGCGGGGTGGGAAATCAAAATCATTGATCTTATCCCCTGAAAGGCGGGGCATGATTTCCACCTTGATGAGACATGCCAGACATGATGTCAGCCTTGAGTCATGCTTCAGGAAATACTAACCACTCAACGTTATGGTTGAACGCGACTCTTCGCTAAAAGAGAAAAGTTGTCAGATGAAGGCACTGTTTACACTTGAACGATTTTTTGCCTTCGTGGCTAAGTAAAACAGTCGTTTCGGATTTCGGACATTACTTGATTCCGAACAAGGTAAAAGCATACTGGAGAACTCGCCTCGCAAGCCGAATACTGTTGGGTGAGCGAATGTCAGACACAAGCCTTGGCGTTGGAGGCAAGTTTGGGGGCTACTGAGGGTGTCATGGATTAAGGGGTCCTCAAGGCATCGTCCCGTCGAATATGGGCCAAACTAATGAAGCCACATAACGACAGAAGATTTATGAAGCCGTGGTGTGCCCTCCAAGTCAAGGATAGGTAGGATCTCTTACTCCTTATTGTAATGTATCTCCGGTAACCCTAACCCCATTGATGTCTATATAAACCGAGGGTTGTAATCTTTAGGGTAGAGCTACATCCATCACCTCATCACCTTGGGATTTAGCTCATGCTGATCTTGAGGTAGATCTACCTTGTAACCATACTATACATCCAATACAATCAAGCAGGACGGAGGGTATTACCTCTTCGAGAGGTTCTGAACCTGGGTAAACACCGTGTTCATCGTCCCTTGTTCCCCATCGATTCTAGATCCATAGCTCGGGACCCCCTACCCCGAGGTCTGCTGGTTCTGACACCAACAATCACGATGGATGAACAAGTAACTAAGCTTGGGGATGCCCCGAGTGGCATCCCCTCTTTCTTCTAACGACCATCCATATTTTACTTGGAGCTATATTTTTATTTGTCACATATCATGATTTTTGCTTGGAGCGTCTTGTATTATATGATTCTTTGCTTGTTTTGCTTTTTGCTTTGTCGTAAGTATCCTTGCTGGACACACCTATTTGAGAGATCCAAAACTATGCTATGATTTGTTAGAATTGCTCCTTATGCTTCACTTAACTTTTTTGATCTATGGAATTGCTCTAGTGCTTCACTTATATCTTTTTGAGCACGGTGTGCTTTAATAATTTTGAAGAAATGCTCTCATGCTTCACTTAGATTTATTTGAGAGTTAGTATTTTTGAAGAAATTCTCTCATGCTTCACTTATATTATTTTGAGAGATGAAAATTTTTATGCTCATGTTCTTCACTTAAATTTGTTTGAGCTTGTCAAAAAGCAATTGCAACAAATGAAACTAGTCCCAAAGTGATAGATATTCAAGTGGATATAATAAAAACTTCATGAAGATCATTAGACAAAATAAACTTGATTCTTTGTAATAGTTTTTAGATATGATGATAGTGATATGTGAGTCATGTTGATGAGTAATTATGCTTTAGTAAGAATATTGGTGTTAAAGTTTGTGATTCCCTATGCAAGCACGAAAGTAAATAGTTATGCAATGAAATTACATCCTACTTGTGGTGCATTACTCGGTGTTAGTTATGCTTAATGCTTGCTTATGTGATTTTTTGTTTCTTGGTTGGTTGCTTCTCAATCTTTTGCTAGCCTCCACTTGCACTAAGTAGAAATACTACTTGTGCATCCAAAATCTTAAACCCAGTTTTGCCATATGAGTCCACCATACCTACCTATATATGATATTTCCATGTCGCTCTAAGCAAATTTGTATGTGCCATCTCTAATTTTCAAAACAATTTCCTTTTTGTGTGCTCGTGCCGCTCATGAAGCGGCATGGGTGTCCAATATTTTCCATGCTAGATGTGTTATTCTCAAGATGAGTGTTTATTCACTTGTCATTGCATGAGAGTACGGCAAAGGTATTAGGGATGCCCAGCCTTGAAATGAAAAATGAATTTACTTTATGTTGTCAAATAATAAATTCCTTGGAAAGTGTTGGTATGGATGACACCCGTGGATACGGCTAGCCGTGGAATGTGAAAGAATGGAGAAACAGGAATGACTTTACTTTCTGTTTGGGAACCGCCTATGATATATCTAGCATGGAAAGTGTTGGGAATTACTCAGTCATTTTCGTTGACAGGAAAAGTAGGCCACCCAAAATGTTTTTATCTCTCAATTTAAGCTTTGAGCTCTGGCACCTCTACGAATCCCTACTTCCCTCTGCGAAGGGCCTTCCTATTTACTTTATGCAATTTTAATATTTATTTGAGTCTCCATCTTCTCTTATAAAGCACCAACTAAGGGGCACTATGATCGTACTTGAGCATTGGATGTACCTAATTTGCGAGTGTGTTTCATGAATGGATCAATGATTGGCATGATGGGCTAGGGATAACTTGCTTTAGTATTGATATTTTGAAAGACATGGTTGCTTGTTGATAAGCTTGAGTATTGAAATCTTCATGTCAAAACTAGACTATTGCTTTGAACCATATAAAAGTCCATATGTCCATGATACAAAAGAAAAGAATGTGATGAACATGATAGGCAACATTCCACATCAAAAATTCTGTTTTTATCATTTACCTACTTGAGGACGAGCAGGAATTAAGCCTGGGGATGCTGATACGTCTCCAATGTTTCTATTTTTGATTGTTCCATGTTGTTATATTATCATTCCTGGATGTTTACAATCATTTTATAGCAATTTTATATCATTTTTGACTGACCTACTAACGTAGTGCCTAGTGCCAGTTGCTATTTTTTGCTTGTTTTTTCTTCGCAGAATATCAATACCAAATGGAGTCCAAACACAATGAAACTTTTTCTAGACCAGAAGAAACCTGTTAGGCCAAAGAAGTACTAGAGGGGGGCTCTCAGGGGAGCACAACCCACCTAGGCGCGCCATATTGGGTTGTGCCCACCTCGGCCGCCTCCCGCACCGCCTATTTGCTATATAAATCCCCCGAAAATCCAAAAACCCTAGGGGAGTCGACGATACACAATTCCAGCCACCGCAAGTTCCAGAACCACCAGATCCAATCTAGACACCATCACGGAGGGGTTCATCATCTTCATTGGTGCCTCTCCGATGATGCGCGAGTAGTTCATTGTAGACCTATAGGTTCGTAGGCAGTAGCTAGATGGCTTCTTCTCTCTTTTTGATTCTCAATACAATGGTCTCTTGGAGATCTATTTGATGAAACTCTTTTTGTGGTGTGTTTGTTGGGATCCGATGAACTTTGAGTAGATGATCAGATCTATTTATTCATTAAAGTTATTTGAGTTTCTTTGATCTCTTATATGCATGATTACTTATAGCCTCGTATTTCTTCTTCCAATCTTTGGTTTAGTTAGGCCGACTAGATCGATTTTTCTTGCCATGGGAAGAGGTCCTTTGTGATGGGTTCGGTTGTGCGGTGTTCTTTCCTAGTGACGGAAGGGACAACAAGAAACGTATTGATCATTGACATTAAGGATAACAAGATGGGGTCTATTCCTACATGAATATATCTTGTCTACATCATGTCATCGTTCTTATTGCATTACTCCAGTTTTTCCATGAACTTAATACACTAGATGCATGCTGGATAGAGGTCGAAGTGTGGAGTAATAGTAGTAGATGCAGGAAGGATTCGATCTACTAATCTTGGACATGATGCCTATATAATGATCATTGCCTGGATATCTTCATAATTATTTAAGGTTCTATCAATTGCCCAACAGTAATTTGTTTACCCACCGTATGCTATTTTCTCGAGAGAAGCCACTAGTGAAATCTACGGCCCCCGGGTCTATTTTCTCATCATATATTTTTAGATCTATATTAATATTTGCCTTTTTATTCGCATCTTTTATTTTTCAGATCTATATTACCAAAACCCCAAAATACCTTGCTGAATTTTATTTGCCTTTATTTTATTTGCATCTATCAATCTATCACTTTACCAATCTTTTACCGGAGAGGGATTGACAACCCCACTTTCGCGTCGGGTTGCAAGTATTTGTTCTTTGTGTGCAGGTACCGTTTGCATAGTGTTGATTGGTTCTCCTACTGGTTCGATAATCTTGGTTTCATAACTGAGGGAATCTACCTACCTTAGTTGTACTGCATCATCCCTTACTCCTTGGGGAAAATACTGATGCGAATACAAGACATCAAACTTGGGGTGCCATGGGGCATCCCCAAGCTTATGCTCTTTTCACTCCTTATTCCTTCATCCATCGTGATCTCACCCAAAACTTGAAAACTTCATTCACACAAAACTTAACAAAACCTTCATGAGATCCGTTAGTATAAGAAAGCAAATCACTACCCTAAGTACTATTGCAAACCCATTCATATTTTATTTTTGAATTATATCTACTATATTCAAACCTTACCATGGCTTATACCCCCCGATACAATCGATAGATTCATCAAAATAAGCACACAACACAAAGAAAACAGAATCTGTCAAAAATAGAACAGTCTATAGAAATATGAAAACTTCGTATACTTTTGTAACTCCAAAAATTCTAGGAAAACATTAGGACGATGTAGAAAATTTGGGTATCAATCTTTTGTAAAAAATTCAAAATCTTTCGTCACTTATGTGATTTATGAAAATTATTTTATTGGACACAAAAGATTTTGTTTTCCAACAAGATCAAATCAACTATGACCAAACATAATCCCAAAGGTTTTACTTGGCACGAAACTAAATTAAAACTTAAAAAACACAATCATAACAGTAGCATAATTGTGTGAACACTCAAGAACAGAAAGAAAAAGGGAGAAAGAATATATTTTATTTATTGGGTTGCCTCCTAACGAGCTCTTTCTTTATAGCCATCAAGATAGGCTTGAAATTTTATTGATGCTCACATGAAAGATAATAATTGAAACACAAAGAGAGCATCATAAAACATGTGACAAACACATTTAAGTCTAACATACTTCCTATGCATAGGAATTTTATAAGCAAAAAAATTATCAAGACAAGAAATATCTATCATATCAAAGGAGAGGAATAAAACTTTGAAAATCTCAACATAACGAGAGGTACTTTAGTAACATGAAGATTTCTATAACCATATTTTCCTCTCTGTTAATAATTACATGTAGGATCATAATCAAATTCAATAATGTAACTATCACATAAAACATTCTCTTCATGATCCACATGCATGTAAAGTTGACACTCTTCCAAAATAGTGGGGTTATCATAAAATAAAGTCATGACTTCTCGAAACCCACTTTATCACAAAATTCATAAGGTTGAACACTCTCCAAATATTTGGGATTATTTTTACTTAAATGTGACACTCTCCCAAACCCACTTTCAATATTATCGCGAACATATTCATGATGAGGCTTAAATAAATTTTCAAGATCAAAAGAATCATTATCACCCTAATCATGATCATTGCAACAAGTAGTGGACATAGAAAAGTTAGCATCCCCAAGCTTGTAGCTTTGCATATTATTAGCACAATTGACATTAATAGAATTTATAGTAAAATCATTGCAATCATGCTTTTCATTCAAGGAGCTATCATGAATCACTTTATAAATTTCTTCATCAAAATTTTCAGATTCACAAATCTCAAGCAAAATTTCATAAAGATAATCTAGTGAACTCAATTCATTAGCACTTGGTTCGTTATAATTGGATCTTTTCAAAAGATTAGCAAGTGGATGTGGATTCATATAAATAAATTTTTAGCAAGCGAAGATGCAAGCAAATAGAAGGCACATGGCAACACAAGCAAACAAAAGATCGAACGAGAAAAAGGCAAATAAAAAGGATTTTTTTGCGAAATGGGGGAGATGAAAATGAGAGGCAAATGGCAAATAATGAAAATTGCAAGGAGGATGAGATTTGTGATTAGGAACCTGATAGATGTTGATGATGTCTCCCCGGCAACGGCGCCAGAAATTCCTTTTGATGTCGCTTGAACTACGTCAGTATTTCCCCAAAGAGGAAGGGATGATGCAGCCCAGGTACGATCGGTATTTCCCTCAGTTATGAAACCAAGGTATCAATCTAGTAGGAGAACCAGGCAACACTATCTAAATGGTACCTGCACACAAAGAACAAATACTTGTAAACCGACGCTTATAAGGGGTTGTCAATCCCTCTACGGGTAACGGCGCCAGAAATTGTCAAGTTGACGAGATAAAATTTGTGTAGATTGGATAAATAGATCTCGATAAAAAGAGAAATAAAATAAATAGAAAAACAATGCAGCAAGGTGTTTTTGGGTTTTTGGAATAATACATCTAAAAACAAAAGCAAATAAAAATAGATCTCAAAGCAAATATGATAAAGAATAGACCCGGGGGCCGTAGATTTCACTAGTGGCTTCTCTCAAGAAAATAGCATACGGTGGGTAAACACATTACTGTTGGGCAACTGATAGAAAATTGAATAATTATGACGATATCCAAGGCAATGATCAAATATAGGCATCACATCCAAGATTAGTAGACCGACTCATGCATGCATCTACTACAACTACTCCACAGATTAACCGTTATCCAGCATGCATCTAGTGTATTACGTTCATGGAAAAACAGAGTAATGCAATAAGAACGATGACATGATGTAGACGAGATAAATTCATGTAGGAATAATCCCCATCTTGTTATCCTTAATAGCAACGATACATGCGTGTCTTGCTGCCCCTTCTGTCACTGGAAAAGAACACCGCACGATCGAACCCATCACAAAGCACCTCTTCCCATGGCAAGAAGAATTGATCTAGTTGGCCTAACTAAACCAAAGATCAAAGAAGAAATATGAGGCTTTAAATAGTCATGCATATAAGAGATCAAAATAAAACACAAATAATATTCGTGGATATAGATCTGATCACAAACTCAAACTTCATCGAATCCCAACAAACACACCGTAAAAAAGTGTTACATCAAATAGATCTCCAAGAGACCATTGTGTTGAGAATCGAGAGAGAGAGAGAGAGAGAGAGAGAGAGAGAGAGGAAGCCATCCATCTACTGCCTACGGACCCATAGGTCTATGATGAACTTCTCACGCATCATCGGAGAGGCACCAATGAGGATGATGAACCCCTCCGTGATGGTGTCTAGATTGGATCTCGTGGTTCTAGAACTTGCAGCGGCTGGAATTGTATTTCGTCGACTCCCTTAGGGTTCTGGAATATTTGGGTATTTATAGGGCAAAGAGGTGGCGCGGGAGGTCACCGAGGGGGCCACAACCCCCTGGGCACGCCCTGGTGGCTTGTGCCTGATACGTCTCCGTCGTATCTATAATTTTTGATTGTTCCATGCCAATATTCTTCAACTTTCATATACTTTTGGCAACTTTTTATACTATTTTTGGGACTAACATATTGATCGAGTGCCTAGTGCCAGTTCCTGTTTGTTGCATGTTTTATGTTTCACAGAAAACCAATATCAAACGGAGTCCAAACGGCATAAAAACGGACGGAGAATTATTTTGGAATATTTGGGATTTTCCGGCGGAAGAATCAACGCGAAACAGTGTCCGAGGTGGCCACGAGACAGGGGGCGCGCCCACACCCCCTGGGTGTGCCCGACACTCTCGTGGGCCACCCGTAAGGAGGTTGATGCCCTTCTTTTGCCGCAAGAAATCTAATTTTATGAGAAAAATCTGGGCAAAATATTCACCCCAATCGGAGTTACGGATCTTCGGATATTTAAGAAACGGTGAAGGGGTAGAATCTGAGAATGCAGAAAAGCGAGAGATAGATCCAATCTCGGATGGGCTCTCACCCCTCCCACACCATGGGAGCCAAGGACCAGAGGGGAAACCCTTCTCCCATCTAGGGAGGAGGTCAAGGAAGAAGAAGAAGAAGGGCCCCTCTCTCCCCTTGCTTCCGGTGGTGCCGGAGCGCTGCCGGGGGCCATCATCATCACCGCGATCTTCACCAACACCGCCGTCATCTTCACCAACATCTCCATCACCTTCCCACTTCTATATCCAGCGGTCCACTCTCCCGCAACCCGCTGTACCCTCTACTTGAACATGGTGCTTTATGCTTCATATTATTTCCCAATGATGTGTTGCCATCCTATGATGTCTGAGTAGATTTTCGTTGTCCTAGCGGTGATTGATGAATTGCTATGATTGGTTTAATTTGCTTGTGGTTATGTTGCTGTCCTATTGTGCCCTCCATGTCGCGCAATCGTGAGGGAGTACCGCTGTAGGGTGTTGCAATATGTTCATGATTCGCTTATAGTGGGTTGCTTGAGTGACAGAAGCATAAACCCGAGTAAGGGGATTGTTGCGTATGGGATAAAAGGGGACATGATGCTTTGTTGCTATGGTTGGGTTTTACCTTAATGAATCTTTAGTAGTTGCGAACGCTTTCTAGAGTTCCAATCATAAGTGCATATGATCCGAGTAGAGAAAGTATGTTAGCTTATGCCTCTCCCACATAAAACTTGCTATCGGTCTAGTAACATAGTCAATTGCTTAGGGACAATTTCACAACTCCTACCACCACTTCTCCACACTCGCTATATTTACTTTCTTGCATCTTTATTTAAACAGCGCCTACTTTTTTATTTACGTGTTCTTTATTATCTTGCAAACCTATCCAACAACACCTACAAAGTACTTCTAGTTTCATACTTGTTCTAGGTAAAGCGAACATCAAGCGTGCGTAGAGTTGCATCGGTGGTCGATAGAACTTGAGGGAATATTTATTCTACCTTTAGCTCCTCGTTGGGTTCGACACTCTTACTTATCGAAAACTGTTGCGATCCCCTACACTTGTGGGTTATCAAGACCTTTTTCTAACGCCGTTGTCGGGGAGTCATAGCGTGGGGTGAATATTCTCGTGTGTGCTTGTTTGCTTTATCACTAAGTAATTTTTAATTGCTGTTCTAAGTTGTTCTCTATCTTTAGTTATGGATATGGAACACGAAATACAAAAAAATTAGGTGTACTTTCTACTCATGGAGATGGGGTAACTTCTAAAAACCCCGATGCTCATTATGTTCAAGATATTATTTAGTACTTTGATAATCCTGAGAAAACCCCATTCAAATTTATAATGGGAGACACGTTGGATCGATGTGAATACTTTAGGGATTATCGCTCGACACAAAAAGGGAAACTATTATGAGATCAATATATTATGTTGCATTTGTATGCTCGTCAACTATGCGTGAGATATGATATTACTTGTTGCTCTAGGATGAAGGCTCCACACCTTCCCTTTTCATGCAAATTTAATGATAATGAAACCTTAGCTTATTATGCTAATGGTATATATGATTACTATGATGTGGAAAAAATAGAAGAATTTGTTGCTTTTAAGGCTGCTTATGAAATTGAATCATTGTTTGAAAAGTATGAAGCTTTAGATGATGATGTTTATAGGCCTGAAAAGCTTGCTATACTTAGATATTTCTATGAAAATTATGAATACAATTACTATATTAATGCATTTATTGAGAAAGTCTTTGCTGTCCAAGAAGAGAGTAATATTTTACAGGAAGCTATGGAAGAAGAAATTGATGAAACTGTGAGCTCATTGGATGAAAAAAATGATGAGGAGAGCGAAGAACAAAAGGAGGAAGACCGGATTGATCACCCATGCCCACCTTCTAATGAGAGTAACTCTTCAACTCATACATTGTTTAATTCCCCTTCGTGCTTACTGGAGGATGATTGCTATGATCCCATTGATTCTATTGAAATATCCCTTTTTGATGATGCTTGCTATGCTTGTGGCCAAGATGCCAATATGAATTATGCTTATGGAGATGAACTTGCTATAGTTGCTTATGTTAAACATGAAATTGTAGATATTGCACCCACGCATGATAGTCCTATTATCTTATTGAATTCTCCCAACTACACTATATCGGAGAAATTTGTGCTTATTAAGGATTATATTGATCGGTTGCGTTTTACTACTACACATGATGATTTTGATGAATATAATATGCATGTGCTTTCTGCTACTACTTGCAATTATTATGAGAGAGGAACTACATCTCCGCCTCTTTATGTTTCCAACACGATAGAATTGCAAGAATCTACTTATACTATGCATTGGCCTTTACTTGGTGTGCATGAATTGTTCTTTTATGACATGCCAATGCATAGGAAGAGAGTTATACTTCATCATTGCTTGATATATGTTACTTTGTACTCACTACTAAATTACAAATCATTGTTAATTAGAATTGGCTTTGATATACCTTGGGATCCGGGTGGATTCATTACTTGAGCACTAAATGCCTAGCTTAATGGCTTTAAAGAAAGCGCTGCCAGGGAGACAACCCGGAAGTTTTGGAGAGTCATTTATTTCTATTGAGTGCTTTTATATAGTTTAAAAACAAAAAAATAAATAAAGAGGGGAACCTAAAAACTTTTCAAAAAGGAAAGTGAAAGTGAGAAAGACAAGCATTGTTGAAGTGGGAGCTAGCCTTGAACTTTGTTCATGCTCACGGAAACTTTGTGAATCTTGATTACAGAAACTTTTCAACAAAAATAATTATCCCCTTGTATAATTCCATTGTATTATAAGAAATAATGTGCGAAGGTTTGCCTTTAGGATGTTTACAATGCTTGTTGGTTTGTACGGTGCAGGACAGAAACTTTGGCTGTAGTGCACAATTTTACATTTGTACCTGGAACGTCAAATGGCTCTGATTCCTTTTGCACTGTCTTTTTGTACAACTTGTTTATTTTTCCTAATTTGGTAGAAATTTTGGGGTACGAGAAGTATGGTGAATGTTCAGATTGCTACAGACTGTTCTGTTTTTGATAGATTCTGTTTTTGATGCATAGTTTGCTTGTTTTGATGAAACTATCAATTTATATTAGTGGATTAAGCCATGCAAAAGCTATATAACAGTAGAAACAATGCAAAAACAAAATATGAATTGGTTTTCTACAGTACTTAGAGTAGTGATTTGCTTTATTATACTAACGGATCTTACCGAGTTTTCTGTTGAAGTTTTGTGTGGATGAAGTGTCTAATCGAGGAAGTTTTGATATGAGGAAAAGGAAGAGAGGCAAGATCTCAAGCTTGGGGATGCCCGAGGCACCCCAAGTAAATATTCAAGGAGACTCAAGCGTCTAAGCTTGGGGATGCCCCAGAAGGCATCCCCTCTTTCTTCAACAAGTATTGGTATGTTTTCGAATTCGTTTCGTTCATGCATTATGTGCAAGTCTTGGAGCATCTTTTGCATTTAGTTTTCACTTTTCTTTTATGCACCATGCTGGTATTAGATATTCCTTGGTTGATTTATAGAATTATCATTGCACTTCATTTAGAACTTTTGATTATGGCTTTATAGAATGCTTCATGTGCTTCACGTATATCATTTGAAGTTTGGATTGCCTGTTTCTCTTCACATAGAATATCGCCATTTGTAGAATGCTCTTTTGCTTCATTTATATTTGGTAGAGCGTGGGCATATATTTTGTAGAAAGAATTAAACTCTCTTACTTCATTTATATCTATTTAGGGAGATGACAGGAATTGGTCATTCACATGGTTAGTCATAAAATCCTACATAAACTTGTAGATCGTTGAATATGATATGTTTGATTCCTTGCAATAGTTTTGCGATATAAAGATGGTGATATTAGATTCATGCTAGTGGGTCTTGTGGATTGTAGAGACACTTGTGTTGAGGTTTGCAAGTCCCATAGCATGCACGTATGGTAACTGTTGTGTGACAAATTTGAAGCATGGGGTGTTTCTTTGATTGTCTTCCTTATGAGTGGCAGTCGGGGACGAGCGATGGTCTTTTCCTACCAATCTATCCCCCTAGGGGCATGCGTAGTAGTACTTTGCTTCGAGGGATAATAAATTTTGCAATAAGTATATGAGTTCTTTATGACTAATGCGAGTCCATGGATTATACACACTTTTACCTTTCCATCATTGCTAGCCTCTTCGGTACCGTACATTGCCCTCTCTCACCTCGAGAGTTGGTGCAAACTTTGCCGGTGCATCCAAACCCCGTGATATGATACACTCTATCACACATAAGCCTCCTTATATCTTCCTCAGAACAGCCACCATACCTACCTATCATGGCATTTCCATAGCCATTCTGAGATATATTGTCATGCAACTTCCATCATCATCGTATACATGACTTGAGCGTTCATTGTCATATTGCCTCACATGATCGGAAGATAGCTGGCATGATTTTTTCATGGCTTGTCCGTTTTTTATGTCATTGCTACGCTAGATCATTGCACATCCCGGTACACCGCCGGAGGCATTCATATAGAGTCATATCTTTGTTCTAGTATCAATTTGTAATATCGAGTTGTAAGTAAATAAAAGTGTGATGATCATCATTATAGAGCATTGCCCCATAAAAAAGAAAAATAAAAAAATAAAAAAAAGAAGGAAAGGCCAAAGAAGCCTAAATAAAAAAGGGGGCCAAGAAGCCCACCCAAAAAGAAAAAAAAGAAAAAAAGAAAAAAATAGAAAAAAAGGGGCAATGTTACTATCCTTTTTCCACACTTGTGCTTTAAAGTAGCACCATGTTCTTCATATAGAGAGTCTCTTATGTTGTCACTTTCATATACTAGTGGGAATTTTTCATTATAGAACTTGGCTTGTATATTCCAACGATGGGCTTCCTCAAATGCCCTAGGTCTTCATGAGCAAGCAAGTTGGATGCACACCCACTTAGTTTTCAGTTTGAGATTTCATACACTTATAGCTCTTAGTGCATCCGTTGCATGGCAATCCCTACTCCTCACATTGACATCAATTGATGGGCATCTCCATAGCCCGTTGATTAGCCGTGTCGATGTGAGACTTTCTCCCTTTTTTGTCTTCTCCATATAAACCTCCACCATTATATTCTATTTTACCTATAGTGCTATATCCATGGCTTGCGCTCATGTATTGCGTGAGGGTTGAAAAAGCTGAAGCACGTTAAAAAGAATGAACCAATTGCTTGGCTCGTCATCGGGGTTGTGCATGATGGGAGCATTTTGTGTGACAAAAATGAAACATGGCCAAACTATATGATTTTGTAGGGATAAGCTTGCTTTGACCTTGTTGTTTTGAAAAGACATGATTCCTTTATTAGTACGCTCAAAGTATTATTGTTTTTTATGTCAAATGATAGACTATTGCTTTGAATAACTCGTGTGTTAATATTCATGCCATGATTAGACATATGATCAAGATTATGCTAGGTGGCATTCCACATCAAAAATTATCTTTTTTTTATCATTTACCTACTCGAGGACGAGCACGGATTAAGCTTGGGGATGCTGATACGTCTCCGTCGTATCTATAATTTTTGATTGTTCCATGCCAATATTCTTCAACTTTCATATACTTTTGGCAACTTTTTATACTATTTTTGGGAATAACATATTGATGCAGTGCCCAGTGCCAGTTCCTGTTTGTTGCATGTTTTATGTTTCGCAGAAAACCAATATCAAACGGAGTCCAAGCGGCATAAAAACGGATGGAGAATTATTTTGGAATATTTGGGATTTTTCGGAGGAAGAATCAACGCGAAACGGTGTCCGAGGTGGCCACGAGACAGGGGGGCGTGCCCACACCCCCTGGGCGCGCCCGACACTCTCGTGGGCCACCCGTAAGGCAGTTGATGCCCTTCTTTTGCCGCAAGAAAGCTAATTTTATGAGAAAAATCTGGGCGAAAGATTCACCCCAATCGGAGTTATGGATCTCCGGATATTTAAGAAACGGTGAAGGGATAGAATCTGGGAACGCAGAAAACAGAGAGATAGATCCAATCTCGGAGGGGCTCTCGCCCCTCCCACGCCATGGGAGCCAAGGACCAGAGGGGAAACCCTTCTCCCATCTAGGGAGGAGGTCAAGGAAGAATAAGAAGAAGGGGCCCTCTCTCCCCCTTGCTTCCGGTGGTGCCGGAGCGCTGCCGGGGGCCATCATCATCACCGCGATCTTCACCAACACCGCCGTCATCTTCACCAACATCTCCATCACCTTCCCCCTTCTATATCCTGCGGTCTACTCTCCCGCAACCCGCTGTACCCTCTACTTGAACATGGTGCTTTATGCTTCATATTATTTCCCAATGATGTGTTGCCATCCTATCATGTCTGAGTAGATTTTCGTTGTCCTAGCGGTGATTGATGAATTGCTATGATTGGTTTAATTTGCTTGTGGTTATGTTGCTGTCCTATTGTGCCCTCCATGTCGCGCAATCGTGAGGGAGTGCCGCTGTAGGGTGTTGCAATATGTTCATGATTAGCTTATAGTGGGTTGCTTGAGTGACAGAAGCATAAACCCGAGTAAGGGGATTGTTGCGTATGGGATAAAAGGGGACATGATGCTTTGTTGCTATGGTTGGGTTTTACCTTAATGAATCTTTAGTAGTTGCGGACGCTTGCTAGAGTTCCAATCATAAGTGCATATGATCCGAGTAGAGAAAGTATGTTAGCTTATGCCTCTCCCACATAAAACTTGCTATCGGTCTAGTAACATAGTCAATTGCTTAGGGACAATTTCACAACTCCTACCACCACTTCTCCACACTCGCTATATTTAATTTCTTGCATCTTTATTTAAACAACGCCTACTTTTTTATTTACGTGTTCTTTATTATCTTGCAAACCTATCCAACAACACCTACAAAGTACTTCTAGTTTCATACTTGTTCTAGGTAAAGCGAACGTCAAGCGTGCGTAGAGTTGCATCGGTGGTCGATAGAACTTGAGGGAATATTTATTCTACCTTTAGCTCCTCGTTGGGTTCGACACTCTTACTTATCGAAAACTGTTGCGATCCCCTACACTTGTGGGTTATCAGTGCCCACCTTGGGCCTCCCCTCTGGTACTTCTTTGGCCCATCTTGTGTCCTTTGGTCCATAAAAATCTCCAAAAGGTTTTGCTGCGTTTGGACTCCGTTTGGTACTATTAATCTGAGAAGTAAAAACAAGCAAAAAACATCCACTAGCACTGGGCACTATGTCAATAGGTTAGTCCCAAAAAATGATAGAAAGTTGCTATAAAATGATTGTATAACAACATGGAACAAGCAAATATTATAGATACGTTGGAGACATATCAGTATTTCCCAGAAGAGGAGAGGATGATGCACCACAGAAACAGTAAATATTTCCCTCAGTTATGAAACCAAGGTTATCAATCAAGTAGGAGAGCCAAGCAACACTATATAAAAAGCACCTGCACACAAATAACAAATACTTGCAACCGAACGCGTAAGAGGGGTTGTCAATCCCTCCTCAGTATTGAGATAGATAAAATTGTATGAGATTGGATAAATAGATCTGATAAAAACACAAAATAATATAAATAAAGAAAAAGTGCAGCAAGGTATTTTTGGGTTTTTGGAATAATAGATCTGAAAACAATATGATAGGAAATAGATCCGGGGGTCATAGATTTCACTAGTGGATTCTCTCAAGAAAATAGCATACGTGGGTAAACAAATTACTTTTGGGCAGTTTATAGAAGAGCAAATAATTGTGACGATATCCAAGGCAATGTATATAGGCATCACGTCCAATATTAGTAGACCAAAATGATTCTAGCATGCATCTAGTGTAGGCAAGATCTATTCATGTAGGAATAGACCCCATCTTTTAATCCTTAATAGGAACAATACATGCGTGTAAGTTCTCCTTCTGTCACTAAGATTGAGCACCGCGAGATCGAACCCATCACAAAGCACATCTTCCCGTTGCAAGAAAATCAATCTAGTTGGCCAAACCAAACCAAAGTTTCACAGAATAAATATGAGGCTATAATAAACATGCATATAAGAGATCAAATAAGACTCAAATGATATTCATAGATAGATCCGATCATAAACTCACAATTCATCGGATCCCAACAAACGCACCACAAAAAGTCATTACATCAAATAGATCTCCGAGAACATCAAGGAGAACATTGTATTGAGAATCAAAAAGAGAGAAGAAGCCATCTAGCTACTGCCTACGGACTCGTAGGTCTATGGTAAACTACTCATGCATCATCGGAGGAGCACCAATGAGGATGATGAACCCCTTCATGATCGTGTTCCCCTCCGGCAAGGTGCCGGAATAGTGCTCTAGATTGGATCTTGTGGTTCTGGAACTTGCGGCAGCTGGAATTATTTTTCGTCGACTCCCCTAGGGTTTTTGGAATATTTGGGTATTATAGAGCTGAGAGGCGGTGGAGAGGGGACCTGTGGGCCCCACTACCCACCAGGGCACACCAGGGGCCTCTGGTGCGCCTTGGTGCCTTGTGGGCCCCACGAGCCTCCCCTCCAGTACTTCCTTGGCTCCCAAGTTGTCTTCTAGGCAGAAAAAAATCCAAATTTTTTTGTGGCATTTGGACTTCGTTTGGTACTGATATTCAAGCAAAAAATAGCAACCGACACTAGGGACTATCTCAATAGGTTAGTCCCAAAAAATGATATGAAGTTGATATCGAATTAATATAAAACATCCAAGAAAGATAATATAATAGCATGGAACAATAAAAAATTATAGATACGTTGGAGACGTATTAGTGCAGAGCATGGGAAGCGCGCTCGCGGTGGCCATCCGGGGTGGTCTCCGGAATCAAAGGTGATGTCGTACTACAGCCACTCGGGGTGTTGATACGTCTCCAACGTATCTATAATTTTTGATTGTTCCATGTTATTATGTTATCTGTTTTGGATGTTTTATATGCATTAGTATGCTATTTTATATTACTTTTTTAGACCAACTTACTAACCTAGAGCCTAGTGCTAGTTTCTGTTTTTCCTTGTTTTTGCGTTTTACAGAAAAGGAATATCAAATGGAGTCCAAACGGAATAAAACTTTACGATGATTTTTCTTGGACCATAAGACACCCGCATAACTTGGAGATGAAGTCAGAAGAGTCCCGAGGGCACCACAAGCCCTGAGGGTGCGCCCCCTGGCTTGTGGGCCCCTCGGGAGTCCACCGACCTCCCTCTCAGCTCTATAAATTCACAAATATTCCAATATCAACAGAAGCGTCCACCAAAATACTTTTCCACCACCGTAACCTTCTGTTCCCGTGACATCCCATCTTAGTGCCTTTTTCGGCATCCTGCTGGAGGGGGATTCGATCATGGAGGGCATCTACATCAACTCTATTGCCCTTCTGATGAAGCATGAGTAGTTTACTACAGACCTACAGGTCCATAGCTAGTAGCTAGATGTCTTCTTCTCTCTCTTTGTTTTCAATACCATGTTCTCCTCAATGTTCTTGGAGATCTATCCGATGTAATCTTCCTTGGCGGTCTATTTGTCGAGCTCGATGAATTGTGGATTTATGATCAGTTTATCTATGAATGTTATTCGAATCTTCTCTGAATTTTTATATGCATGATTTGATATCTTTGTATTTCTCTTTGAATCATCGGTTTGGTTTGGCCAACTAGATTGGTTTTTCTTGCAATGGGAGAGGTGCTTAGTTTTGGGTTCAATCTTGCGTGATTTCACCCAGTGACAAAGTAGGGGTAGCAAGACACATATTGTATTGTTGCCATCAAGCGTACAAAGATGGTTTTTTCTTCATATTGCTTGAGTTTATCCCTCTACATCATGTCATCTTACTTAAGGCATTACTCCGTTCTTTATGAACTTAATACTCTAGATGCTTGCTAGATAGCGGTTGATGTGTGGAGTAATAGTAGTAGATGCAGTCAGGAGTCGGTCTACTTGACACGGACGTGATTCCTATATTCATAATCATCGCCTTGGATATCGTCATAACTTTGCACTATTCTATCAATTGCTCGACAATAATTTGTTCACCCACCGTATTATTTGCCTTCAAGAGAGAAGCCTCTAGTGAAACCTATGGCCTCCAGGCCTATTTTCCTTATTATATTTTCAGATCTATATACCAAAAATACCTTGCTGCAATTTATTTACTTTTATTTTGTTTTACGTTTTAGTAATCTTTTATATCTATATCTATCAGATCTCGCATTTGCAAGTGACTGTGAAGGGATTGACAACCCCTTTATTGCGTTGGGTGCAAGTGTTTGATTGTTTGTGTAGGTGCATATATTGGGAAGTTGCATGTTCTCCTACTGGATTGATACCTTGGTTCTTAACTGAGCAAAATACTTATCACTACTTTGCTGCATCACCCATTCCTCTTTAAGGGAAAAACCAACGCAAGCTCAAGAAGTAGCAGGAAGAATTTCTAGCACCGTTGCCGTGGAGATCTACATCAAGCCGACCAAGTACCCATCATAAACTCTCATCTCTTGCCTTACATTATTTGCCATTTGCCTCTCGTTTTCCTCTCTCCCACTTCTAAAATGTTTTCGGAAAAACACAAAAAATTTGCCTTTGTATTTGCCTTCTTTTCGTTTGCCCTTTATGTCTTACTTGGTTTGTTTGCTTGCTTGCTTGGCATAATTGTGTATTTATTGAAATTCGGAAAGAAAAAGTTTATGGATCCTCATCCACTTGCTAATACTTTTAAGAGATCCAATTATGATGAACCAATTACTAGTGAGTTGTGTGCACTAGATTATCTTTATGAAGTTTTGCTTGAAATTCATGAATCTAGAAATTGTGATGAAGTGTTAAAAGAAGAAACTTATGAAGTGATTCATGGTACCTCCTTTAATGAAAAGCATGATTGCAATGATGTATTATAAATTCTATTAATATCAATTGTGCTAATAATATGCAAAACCCTAAGCTTGAGGGTGCGAGTTTTGCTATGTCCGCTACTTATTGCAATGATCATGATTGGGGTGATAATGCTTTTATGATCTTGAAATTTAAGCCTCATGATGAATATGTTTGCTATAATATTGAAAGTAGGTTTGGAAGAGTGTCAACTTTAGATCCCATATATTTTTAGAATATTATATCTTATGAATTTTTTGATAAAAGTGGGTTTGGAAAGGTCATGACTTTAGTTAATGATAATCCCACTATGTTGGAAGACTATCAACTTTGCATGCATGTGGATCATGAAGAGAATATTTTATGTGATAGCTATATTGTTGAATTTTAATATGGTCCTACATGTAATTATTATGAAATAGGAAAATATGGTTGTGGAAATTTCCATGTTAGTAAATTACCTCTCTTCATGTTGAGATTGCTATTGCTTCTTTCTTGTTCCTTGCATATGCTAGTTTTTGCTTGCCTTGACAAATTGTTTTCTTATAAAATGCCTATGAATAGTATGTATATTAGACTTAAACTCTTTTTTCACATGCTATATGACTCTCTCTTTGTGCTTCAATTCTTGTCTTTCATGTGAGCATCATCAAAATCTCAATGCCTAGCTAAAAAGGCTTTAAAGAAAAGCATTTGTTGGGAGACAACACAATATTTATTCTTGTTGTTTTTGAATAAATTTATAATCTAGCCTCTGCTTATATGTGTTTTGGTGTTTTAATTAGTGTTTGAGCCAAGTAAGACCTTTGGGATGGTCTACGGTGATATTTGATTTGATTTTGCTGAAAAACATAAACTTTTGTGCCCAATAAAATAATTTGCAAGAATCACATGATTTTGCTCTGAATTTTTTACACAAGATTTATATAAAAATTTCCCAGGTTTTCCTAATTTTTAATAATTTGTGGAGTTACAGAAGTATATGAAGTTTTCAGATTGCTACAGACTGTTCTGTTTTTGACAGATTCTATTTTCTATGTGTTGTTTGCTTATTTTAACGAATCTATGGGTAGTATTGAGGGGTATGAACCATTGAGAAGTTGAAATATAGTAGATATTACACCAATATAAATAAAGAATGAGTTCACAACAGTACAAAAAGTGGTGATTTATTTTCTTATACTAACGGATCTCATGAGTTTTCCGTTGAGTTTTGTGTTGTGAAGTTTTCAAGTTTTGGGTAAAGATTTGATGGACTACGGAATAAGGAGTGGAAAGAGACTAAGCTTGGGGATGCCCAAGGCACCTGAAGGTAATATTCAAGGACAACCAAGCATCTAAGCTTGGGGATGCCCCGGATAGCATCCCCTCTTTCGTCTTCGTTTATCGGTAAATTTATTTGAGGCTATATTTTTATTCACCACATGATATGTGTTTTGCTTGGAGCGTCTTGTATGATATGAGTCATAGATTTTTAGTTTGCCACAATCATCCTTCCTGTACACACCTTTTGAGAGGGACACACATGAATCGTGACTTTATTAGAATACTCCACGTGCTTCACTTATATCTTTTGAGCTAGGCAATTTTGCTCTAGTGCTTCACTTATATCTTTTTAGAGCACGTTGGTGGCATTCTTTTATAGAAATTGTTGAACTCTCGTGCTTCACTTATATTATTTTGAGAGTGTCTCTAAACAGCATGGTAATTTGCTTTGGTTATAAATTTAGTCCTAATAGGATGGGCATCCAAGAGGGATATAATAAAAACTTTCATATAAAGTGCATTGAATAATATGTGAAGTTTGATTCCTTGTGATTGTTTTGAGATATAAAGATGGTGATATTAGAGTCATGCTAGTGAGTAATTGTGGATTGCTAGAAATACTTGTGTTAAAGTTTGTGATTCCCGTAGCATGCACTTATGGTGAACCGTTATGTGATGAAGTCGGAGGATGATTTATTTATTTATTGTCTTCCTTATGAGTGTCGGTTGGGGACGAGCGATGGTCTTTTCCTACCAATCTACCCCCCTAGGAGCATGCACGTAGTACTTTGTTTCAATGACTAATAGATTTTTGCAATAAGTATGTGAGTTCTTTATGACTAATGTTGAGTCCATGGATTATACGCACTCTCACCCTTCCACCATTGCTAGCCTCTCTAGTACCGCACAACTTCCATCGGTGCATTACACCCACCATATACCTCCCTCAAAACAGGCACCATACATACCTATTATGGCATTTCCATAGCCATTCCGAGATATATTGTCATGCAACTTCCACCATTCCATCATATTTTTGTTCTAAGTATCGAGTTTGTAATTCTTGAGTTGTAAGTAAATAAAAGTGTGATGATCATCATTATTAGAGCATTATCCCATGTGAGAAAGGATGATGGAAGCTATGATTCCCTCACAAGTCAGGATGAGTCTTCGTACTTTAAAAAAAGAGAGGCCAAAGAAGCCCACATAAAAAAAGAGGCCAAAGAGCCCAAAATAAAAAAATGAGAGAAAAGAGAGAAGGGACAATGTTACTATCCTTTTTCCACACGTGTGCTTCAAAGTAGCACCATGATCTTCATGATAGAGAGTCTCCTATGTTGTCACCTTCATATACTAGTGGATTTTTTTGTTATATAACTTGGCTTGTATATTCCAATGATGGGCTTCCTCAAATTGCCCCAGGTCTTCGTGAGCAAGGAAGCTGGATGCACACCCACTTAGTTTCCTTTTAAGTTTTCATAAACTTATATCTCTACTACATCCGTTGCATGGCAATTGTAAGTGCATCTAGTGCCACCCCTAGTTGGTTTTGGAGTATTGACGACAAACGTGGTTGAGGGACTAATGTGTTTGTGAGAATTGCAGGATAACACAGTTAGTGTCCCTCATTGATTCGGTTTACCTACCAAAGATGACCCCTAAAAATGTGTGAAGACATTGAAGACAATGGTGGTTTGTGAAGACATTCACGACGAAGATTATGACAGGTGAAGCTATTCACTTGAAGACTATGGAGTGCGAAGACATAGTTGTTTCGTAGTTTCCTTTTCTTCTTATTGAGTCATAGGAACCACCATACTGTTAAGTGGGGTCCAAGTGAACAAAGTTAGAGTGACTGAAGTGATGCTCAATCAAATCCTATGTCTTCGAGCAAAGACAATGAGAGCAAATCTTATCCAGAGTTGGATGAGTCAGCTTTGCTTGTAGCCCAAGCCAAGCTGTCGCGTGTGTTTGAAATCTGACTATTGGACATGTGTCAGTTCCTTAGTGACCCAGGGTCATTTTGGACATATCAGGTCGGGTTGCCTCCTGGCTACAAATAGCCCACCCCCTACACCATAAATTGATGGCTGCTCAGAGTTAGTGCACGACTTTTTTCGTTTGAGAGCAACCCACCTCCGAATCATTTGAGAGAGAAATCCTTGTGAGGACAAAGGCCAAAACACCCGGAGCCAAAGAGTGTTAGGCATCACTGAAGTCTTTCTGTCCGCGTGATCTGAAGACTTGTTACACTTGAGGACTGTGAATCCTCCAGCCGGTTAGGCGTCGCGTTCTGAGCATCCAAGAGTCATTGTGGATTGCTGGTGAACAAAGTCTGTGAAGGTTTGGAAGTCTACGTCGAAGGCTTACCAGAACGATTGGGCGAGGACTATCCTTAGCTCAAGGGGAATAAGGTGAAGACACGGTCTTCTGAGTTAAATCTCAGTCTCACTAACCAGATGTACAGGTGTCACAGCAACTGAAACTGGTCTACCAAATCTTTGTCTTCGGGAAGCTACTGGTTCTATCCTCTACTCTCCTTAATTTACAGTTGTCTTCATGAAGTCATTGCTCGCCTGTCTGATCTGTTTGACTTCACACTATGAAGACTATTATCTGTTTAGCTTCGGACTATCTACCTTTCTGATCATGTCTACCTAGTTGCAATTAGTCTTTGTGCTTTCATTATATTGTATGTTAGATTAATGCTTGCCTAGTGTAGCTTTCATTCCGCTGCTTACTGTGTAGGCTCAGTTTACCTGGTTGTCTTCAAAGCCACCGTGTTTTGAAGACTTTCATAAAAAATTCCTATTCACACCCCTCTAGTCGATAACTAGCACTTCCAATTGGTATCAGAGCAAGGTCCTCCCTTGTTCTGTGTGATTCGGTTTAACCACCTGGAGTTTTAGCTATGTCGACTGCAGGTATAATCAAGGTCTCCGCTAGGTGCCCTGTCTTCGATGGCAATGACTACCACTACTGCAAGAACAAGATGCGCATGCATCTTGAAGCCATTGATGTTGATCTCTGGTATGTCGTCAAGACTGGCATTCCCAAAGTCGGTGAAGGCGTCACCGTTGTTGATGTTAAGAGATTTGCTCAATTGGACTCAACCGCCAATGAAAGTGCTAGTTATCGACTAGAGGGGGGGTTAATAGGCGATTTTTATGAAAGTCTTCAAAACATGAGAGTTTCGAAGACAAACACGAAAACTGGACCTATAAACATGCAGCGGAAGATGAACTACACTAGACACACCATAGTAAAACCAGTATGAAGCTAAAGCATGATGACTGATAGCAGCTAGGTAGTAGGATCAGGATGGAAGATAGTATGAAGCCAATCAGAACAAGTAGTCACAAAGTGAAGTCAAACATGCAGAGCAATCAGGCAATGACTTCACAAAGACAAAATGTAAGTAAGGAGAGTAAGAGATAGAACCAGTGTGTTGTGAAGACAAGGATTTGTTCGACCAGTTCCAGTTTCTGTGACAACTGTACGTCTGGTTAGGGAGGCTGAGATTCAACTCAGAAGACCGCGTCTTCACCTTATTCCCCTTGAGCTAAGGACACACATTCCTCGCCCAATTACTCTGGTAAGTCTTCAAGGTAGACTTCCAAACCTTCATAGACTTCGTTCACCGGCAACCACAATGACTCTTGGATGCTCAGAACGCAACGCCTAACCGGCTGGAGGATTCACAGTCCTCAAGTGTAACAAGTCTTCAGATCACGTGGACAGAAAGATTTCAGTGATGCCAAACACTCTCTGGGCTTTGGGTGGTTTGGGCTTTGTCCTCGCAAGGATTCTTTCTCTCAAAGGCTTCGGAGGTGGATTGCTCTCAAACGACAAAAGATGTATCTAACTCTGAGCAGCCACCAATTTATGGTGTAGGGGGTGGGCTATTTATAGCCACTGGGCAACCCGACCTGATTTGTCCGAAATGACCCTGGGTCACTAAGGAACTGACACGTGTCACAACGGTCAGATTTCAAACACACGTGATAGCTTGACTTGGGCTACAAGTAAAGTTGACTTATCCGACTCTGGATAAGATTTGCTCTCATTATCTTCACTCGAAGACATAGGATTTTGGTTGAGCATCACTTCAGTCACTCTGACTTTGTTCACTTGGACCCCACTTAATAGTGCGGTGGTTCCTATGACTCAACAAAGAAGAAAAGAAACAATGAAACTACTAAGTCTTCGCACTCCATAGTCTTCACTCAATGTCTTCTCCTGTCATAGTCTTCAGTGTGAATGTCTTCACGTACCACCACTATCTTCAATGTCTTCATACATTTTTAGGGGTCATCTCCGGTAGGTAAACCGAATCAAGGAGGGACTACTACCTGTGTTATCCTGCAATTCTCACAAACACATTAGTCCCTCAACCACGTTTGTCGTCAATACTCCAAAACCAAACTAGGGGTGGCACTAGATGCACTTACAATCTCCCCCTTTTTGGTGATTGATGACAACCTGGTTGAAGTTTTCAACGGGGATATAAATATGTGAAATTGTAAAGGATGAGGTATTGTCTTCGTAAGTAGCAAAAGGCTCCCCCTGAAGATGTGCATATAAATAATTTGCTTTTGGAATGCAAATGCACATGGCAGGTTCTACTTGTGGAGATCCTCTTCAACTTATGAAGACAAATCATCATGCATGATTCGATGTAATGAAGATAATGACATGCATAATGAAAAATGGACGTCTGCAAAGAGATTTAAGTGCGGAAGTTATCATCGCATCACAAAATAGCAAATAAGTAGCAAACGACCATCGAGTTTAAGTGTTACAACTCAGAGAACCAAATGTATCAAGAGAAAGAGTTGTAAACACCAGGCAAAATATAATACAACCGCCCATATGAACCTGCCTGAAGACTATCAACTCATAGCTTCTCCCCCTTTTGTTATTAAGGACCAAAAAGGGTTGAAGACAGTGAGCCTCTACACATTCCCAGAAGGAGTAGGAGAAGATGCAGGGTTGGTATCGAGGTTTGGCGGTGCAGACGAACTTGGAGCAGTGTCGATATGCATTGGAGGTGGCGAAGTAGCATCATCTTGAGCATCGATCACACGAGCATTCACGATTGCAACAGAAGAGGAGTACTCTGAGTCTTCAAGAGATGGAGTGCGCCGCATAACAGCATTTCTGGGCGGAGTGGAATCAAACTTGAATCGTTCTGAGAAGCCACCATCCTGAAGATCTTCCTTAGCACACATAAGCGTCAGCCCTTTCCATGTGCGTTGATAGGTTTCATGCGCGACAAAGGCATTCTTGGTTGCAAGGTTGAGAATGCAATTAACGTCAGTCATGATGCTCTGCATCTGGCGCTTGAGCCAATCATGATGCCTATCATGCTTTTGATGCAAGCCAACGAGAAGCTCTCGGTCATTGAGAACACGAGATCGCTTTCGAGGCCGTTGAACAATTGTGCTGTCAGTGGCTTCGGTTTGGGCACGGTGAGGTGCACGTGTAGTACTAGCCAACGGATAGACTCGAGTGGCAGCCAGCACACCTTCAATGGGCTGAGTGAAGCTCTGACGATCAACATTATGAAGATAAAGTGGCTCCTTGTCAGGCTCTGGATAGATGGCTTCAACAAACATATCGACATCTGGCAAGAAAACAATGTGGTTGCGTGCAGATGGCTGATAGTTGAAAGCAGTGTGAAGCTTGATCAGACGCATGATCCATGGAGCATAGAACTTCAAGCCAAAAATGTCAGATCCTGATGCAGCAAGTTGGCGGATGAAGAAATCTTGTGCATTGAAGCATTTGCCATGAAGAATATGGAAGACCAATGTCTTCATTGCACCTTCTAGCTTAGCCTTTGGAGAATGTCCTTTGATGGGCCAGAGAGTTCGCCTTATGATGTGATATATTGTGCGTGGCAGATACTCAAGGTCTTCAACAAAGAATTCCATAGGATATTCTGCATCTGGAGGCATTGGCTTCATCATACTGAGCATCTGGCTCATGTCGGGTTCTGGCTTGTGAAAGATGCTTTCCACAGCTGCAGTGTGAAGCTGACAACCAGGTTCATAGAGATCACCTGGAGTGGGTAGGCCAGTAAGCTCAATGACATCAAATGCTTTGGCTTCATGATGGACATTTCCTGTCATCCACTCAAGGACCCAAGTCTTAGGATCCATGTTGTAGCCTCTGATATGAAGAGTGGCGTAGAATTGAAGCAACAACTCTTCATTCCAGTGCTCCTTATCAGTGACGAAATGCAGTAAGCCAGCCTCTCTGAAGCAATCTAGAGCTTCTTCTAAGTAGGGCATGCCAGCTATGGCTTCAGTATCAAGGCGCATATGCGGAAATATGCGGCCTTGGTTGTACAGAATGCATGAATAATAGCTGCGCTGCTGATAACTCCAGAACCGATCAGATGAAATCTTGGGCCTGGTGTAGGGGTTCCTATCGCTATCGAAGAAGGTGTTGTGTGCAATGAAGACGTTGACATTGAAAGATCCTGGTGAAGTGGCAGTACCTGGAAATCTGGGCAGTCTTGGCTTTGGCTTCTGAACCTGAGGCCTGTGCTCGACATGGTAATCAAATTAAGGACCAGCAGCAGGTGGAGGAATCAGAATAGGCCATCTGACAGTGAAAAGTTGGCCATAGTTGTATGCTTGCTCGATGGTATGTGGCCTTGGAGGCGGAACAGGAGCAGTGGCATGGACTTCGGGCTGCATATTTGTGTCAGGTGCGGCATGGATTTCAGCTGCTTCATGGGCTTCATTGGCTTCATTGGCCACTGGTGCATTGCCCACTGTAGGCTCCACATTGGCTTCGGCCATGACAATGTCATTGGCTTCAGGAATGTCATTTGTGGCAGCCTCAGGATTCTCACCCTCCACTTGAATAGCTGGAGGTTCTGGCATAAACTGGTTCTCTTCATTAACTTCTTCTTGAGTTGCGGGGGGAGTAGCGACAGGCTCTTCTTCTTGTGTTGCTCCGGCTGATGCAGCCGGAGGGTCTTCATCAACATTGGCTTCAGACACAGGGACCGTCACGGAAGGATTGTCTTCAGAGAACACTTGATGTGCCACTGAACTTGACAAGTTGGAGCCCTCTTCTGTGATGGTGGTCATGGAGACAGATGGCCTCAGGCCTTTGCGAATCCATTGGAATACGGGCGACGCCTTTGGTGATGGTGATGTCTCCATGTAGTTGTCATCATTGGACATGGGGCTGATGACGGGCACAGATGACTATTGGGGTGTACTTGGTGAGTCTTGATGCGGGGTAGTTTGCTAGGGGCGATCAGCCCACGATGCATCTTTTGAGATCGGCGTCAAAGGACGACCAATACTGATAAGCTCATTGTTCGTTTGAATAGGCGATGATACCGATGGACGCTCGAGCTGAGGAAGAACTGTATCATCTTGAACAATGTCTTCAGTCGCGATGGGGTCGACGACTGGAACCTCTTGAGCTTCAGGAGCCTCTGTGGAAGCAGGCTCATGAACAATCATTCAGCGCTCTTGGTTTTCAAACGGAGGGGGAATAAAGGCAAGGGGTTCAACAACAAGGGGCTCTGTAGGAGCAGCCCGATCTCTCTTCTTGGTTTTTCTCTTCTTAGGGGGTGGTGCTTCATCAGTGGTGCGCTTGGTTTTCCGCTTCCCGTCTTTGGCTTCAGCTGCCTTGGTTTTCTTCTGTTCAGAAGCCACTGAAGGAGCCTTGGGCTTCGAGCCGCGCATGCTGGCAGGGAAGACAATGTGTGGTTCTTCCTGCCGTTGTGCTTCAGTGTTGGCTTCAGATGACTTCTTTTTCTTGGCAGCCATTGAGGGGTCAATGCCGGGGCGGCCAAGTGCTTTGCGCTTTTTAGCTTCATTGTAGGCTGGAATGCATTTGTCTGCGAGTGCTTTCATGCGCTCTTTTGAGACTTTGGATTCCTCGCGTTTCTTTCGAAACGACTCCTTGAGGTCATTAAGCATCACCTTGAACTTCTGCACATCAGCCACATTCAGTTTGGCTACATGCTTCTTGAACTGTTCCTTCTCAAAGTCTATCTTTCGCTTCAGTTCAACTATGCGCTGAGCCAGAGCAAGCTCAGGAGCAATGGCGCCTTGGAAAGCAACGCTGACGCCAATGGGGAGCTGAAGGTCATCAAAGCTGAGATCTTGATTATCAAACCACTCATCAATGAAGTTCTTCAGAATGTTTACATCAAAGAGGCGCAGATCTTTGAAGATCTCCGCCTCTTGCTTGCTCTTGATCAGCTTCTCCAGAGCATCTTCACCAAATTCTTCATCTGAAGACAAGTCAATGGGTTCAGATTCATTCCTCAGAATGGATGCAGGCGTCAGTGCATGACTCAGTTGCTGAGCTGGTGTCTTCTGTGGCTTCTCACGCCTCATGGAGATGCGAGAGAGATCTTCAGAGTTATTGCTGGGAGCAGAAGGGGCATTTGCCAATGGCTTCGCTCTCGAAGCAGATGGTTTTGAAGCTTTAGTCTTCTTTTGCTTCTGAGGCTTTGGAGAAGGAGCTGGAGCTTCGTCGGTGTGAGAATCATCATCAGAATGATCCACTTTGGCACCTTGAACAGTAATGTGAGTGATGAGGCCAACAAGGTTGTAGAAAGGGCCAATCCTGTTTTCATTGGCTTCACGGGTGCCATTGTCCCGAGGTGAGGAGGGACCAGGGTTGAAGTCAAGCCCCAGATCCTTCTTGTTCTTTGCATCTGAGTCCTTGGCGAACTGGTAGTTGCGCTTGAACAGACTGTCTTCATGACACCAGAGTAGTGAAGACGGGTCAACATTCTCAGGCTGTGGTCCGCGCACCATGCAAGGATAGAAACCTTGCTCAATAGCTTCCGTCTGAGTCCTAGGTGGAAGATTTTTGTACAAAATATCACCCCAGGGTGCCTTGATGGCATTCTTCTCTTCATATTCTTTGGTGATGAAGTGATATCTGAACCATTCTTCTGCCCAATATATTCGAATCCATTGGATTCGATTCTTGCATTCAGTATAGGTTTCTTCTGGATCAGTTTTGTACATCTTGTGCAAATCTGGAGGTAAGTCCTTGGAGGTGTTACCACGATGCTGTCTGCCTCCCTTTCTTGCAGAATTTTCAGTTGCCATGAAGTGTAAACTGAAAGGCTTCAGTATGTGCAATGGCTTCAAACGGCTGGACTGACAAGAACTCGCTTCAGGTGAGTTGATGTGACTCTGCAAGAATTCTGTAAACGAATGCAGACTATGAGAACCAAGGGATTCTCCCGCGGACATGTACCTATGACAGCATTAAAGGTGCAAGGGAAGGGGAAGAGGTCATATGCATTCTCAGAAGATTTTGAAGATAAATCAGTTTGAAGACATTGACCTCATAACGCGAAGACATTCACTTACATGATGAGAGTTGGTTCCAGAGTTGTACAAATCCAAGAATAAGTACAAGTGAGGAATCTAACTTGTGAAGAAGCATAAGTGAATATACTAGGCAGTATACGAGATGCAGAAAGAGATAGATTCATGTTCGAAGATCTAGAAACCACTTTTGGTAGGAAGGGATGAATCGATCAGATCAAAAAGATGGTAAAAAGTAAACTTTTATTACCACACGAAGAACTGCTAGACGGAGCGAAGATGGATGCCGAGCAGTTCGATCTCCCGTGCCATAACTTGGCGACGGAAGACACCTACGGTGACGGTGGAGAAGACGAGGTCCGCGGCCGGCGTGAGGACGGCGTCGAGGAGGTCGCGGCAACTAAGCGCTTCGTTGTCGGCGGCGTCGAGAGCTAGCGTAGGCGCTAGGATTTGCGAGAGATGGCGAGGGAGGAAGAAGGATTTTTCACCGAGACGAGACAGACATTTATAAGGACAGAGACAACACAGTGCAATTATGCAGGTGCCCCTGGCGGTTCACATCTTATGGACACATGGCGAACATGCAACTCATTGAGAGTTGTTCCATGTTCCCACGCACGTCTGGATTGTCGGGGTGGTCGTTCTGAATTCTCCGGGTTTCAGGCAAAAAGATATGTCATTAAAGCTAGATATAAATGTTTGTCTCTGTATCTTCTACTGACAAGGACGCAGAGAAGACATTCGACAGTTTCAACAGAATGCATATGATTTGGATAGATAGAGCTTGAGGTAGAAAGCATAGAGAGGTTAGGGTCCGATCACATTCACTTAGTTCAAAAGATTCAAACAAGAAGACATAGCTATAAGTGAATGCTATAGAGGACAGAATACAGTGTATATATATAATAGAGTAAAGCCAAATCAGTAATCACGAAATCAAATTAATGTTGAAGTTAAATCAATTGCGAAGACTTTGCAAATTGGCACCATGAGGAAACACTTAGTAAGATTTTTGTGGTGGCGTTACCCACCGTATAGGAAGTATTAGACCCAGACATGGCGCACAATTATCGTGGCGCTCTGAAGTCAATTTCCACATTAATGTATTCACACTCTAGAGTGTATGTCTTCATTGATTGAAGATATACATTACTTCGTGTGTTGCACATCTAAGTCATCAAACTGCATAGGTGTTAGGATGTGTGCCTAATCACAGGACATTCGAGGATTCCAAGATATTTAGCTCACACCGCAACTTGCAAAACCTTTTCTCATCCAAGGGCTTAGTGAAGATATCAGCCAACTGCTCTTCTGTCTTTACGTGGATGATATCAATGTCTTCCTTCATAACATGATCTCTGAGGAAGTGATGACGAATCTCAATATGCTTTGTCTTCGAGTGCTGAACTGGATTATTGGCAATCTTGATGGCACTCCCATTGTCGCAGTAGAGAGGCACATTCTTCAGGTGTATACCATAGTCCTTGAGAGTTTGCTTCATCCAGAGAAGCTGATCACAGTAGGATCCAGCAGCAATGTATTCGGATTCAGTAGTGGAGAGAGATACATAGTTCTGCTTCTTTGAAGACCAACAGACAAGTGATCATCCCAGAAAGTGACATGTGCCTGATGTGTACTTGCGATCAACCTTGTCACCAGCATAATCAGCATATGAGAATCCAACTAGATCAAACTCTGAGCCCTTTGGATACCATAATCCTAGTGTTGGGGTGTAAGCCAAATATAGAAGTATTCGCTTCACAGCTAAGTGATGCGATTCCTTTGGTGCCGCTTGGAATCGGGCACACATGCAAACACTAAGCATTATATCTGGCCTAGATGCACATAAATAAAGCAAAGAACCAATCATGGAGCGGTATACCTTTTGGTCGAATACTTTACAATTGTCGTCGGGACCCAGATGACTTTTGGTTGGCATTGGCGTCGTGTATCCTTTGCAGTCTTGCATTCCAAACTTCTTCAGGCAATCTTTGAGATATTTTTCTTGAGAGATGAAGATGTCGTTGCGTTGCTGACGGATTTGGAGACCCAGAAAGAACTTCAGTTCACCCATCATGGACATCTGATATTGCTCTTGCATCATATGACCAAACTCATCACTGTATTTCTTGTTGGTGCAGCCGAAGATAATGTCATCCACATATATTTGGCACACAAACAGTTCACCGTCATAAGTCTTCGTGAAGAGTAGTAGGGTCCAGTGAACCAGGTTTGAAGCCTTTGCTCTTCAGGAAGTCCTTGAGCGTATCATACCAAGCGCGAGGGGCTTGTTTGAGGCCATACAGTGCCTTGTTGAGCTTGTACACCATATCAGGATGTTTTGGATCTTCAAAGCCAGGAGGTTGTGCAACATATACTTCTTCTTCTATCTTTCCATTGAGAAAAGCACTCTTCACATCCATTTGATATAGGAGAATGTTGTGATGATTTGCATAGGCAAGCAGTATGCGAATAGCTTCAAGCCTTGCCACAGGAGCAAAAGTTTCATCAAAGTCAATCCCTTCCACTTGAGTGTAGCCTTGAGCAACTAGACGAGCTTTGTTTCTGACCACTTGACCATGTTCATCTTGCTTGTTGCGATATATCCATTTGGTGCCAATGATATTGTGCTTCCGAGGATCAGGACGCTTGACCAGTTCCCACACATTGTTCAACTCAAACTGTTGGAGCTCTTCTTGCATGGCTTGAATCCATTCAGGTTCCATGAAGGCTTCAGTCACTTTCGTGGGTTCTGAGATTGAGACGAATGCAAAGTGTCCACAGAAATTGGTGAGTTGTGTTGCTCTTTGTGTGGCTCTTGAACGAGTGAGTGGACCAGGTGCATTGAGGCTATCAATCATCTTCTCAATCTATACTTCATTTGCAACACGAGGATGAGCAGGACGAAGATTTTGCTCTTGCTGATCATTGTCATCATTTGGGGAATTGTCTTCAGGCTGAGCATTGTCTTCAGGTTGATCAGGTGCAGAAATGACAAGTTCCTCTTCAGATAGACTCTCAGAGGGTATGATTTCGCCAGTTCCCATTTGCTTGATTGACTTACTAGGGGATAAATCATCTAGCACATTTGGCAGGTGCTCTCTTTGTGAGCCGTTAGTCTCATCGAACCGCACATCCACAGTTTCAACCACTTTATAGTGAAAGAGGTTGAAAACTCTATAGGAGTGCGAATCCTTTCCGTAACCAAGCATAAAACCTTCATGTGCTTTCGGTGCAAATTTTGAAGTGTGATGAGGATCCTTGATCCAGCACCTAGCACCAAATACTCTGAGGTAACTTACGTTTGGCTTCTTACCAGTTAGGAGCTCATAGGAAGTTTTCTTCAGAAGCTTGTGAAGATAAACACGGGTGATGACGTGGCATGCAGTGTCAATGGCTTCAGGCTAGAACTTTCGTGGAGTCTTGTACTCATCAAGCATCGTTCGAGCCATCTCAATAAGAGTTATGTTCTTGCGCTCGGCAATGCCATTCTGCTGAGGTGTGTAAGGAGCATAGAACTCATGAGTGATACCCATGGTATCCAGGTAGAGGTCGAGGCCGGTGTTCTTGAACTCAGTGCCGTTGTCGCTTCTGATGTGCTTGATCTTGACACCGTAGTTCATCATGGCACGGTTGGCAAAGCGTCTGAAGACATCCTGCACTTCAGTCTTGTAGAGGATTATATGCACCCAAGTGTATCGAGAGTAATCATCAACAATGACGAAGCCATAGAGGCAGGCAGTAGCATTGAGAGTGGAATAGTGAGTAGGGCCAAATAAGTCCATGTGCAGTAGCTCGAAGGGTTGAGATGTGGTCATGATAGTCTTTGAGGGATGCTTGGCTCTTGTCATCTTTCCAGCTTCGCAGGCGCCACACAAATGATCCTTCTTGAACTTTACGCCTTCGATGCCCACAACATGCTTCTTCTTCGCGAGAGTGTGCATGTTCCTCATGCCAGCATGCCCTAGCCTTTGATGCCAAAGCCAGCATTCTGAAGCTTTTGCAAGAAGACATACGGCCATCTATGGACATGCTAAGAAATCTACCATATACAAATCATCTTTTCGATATCCTTCAAAGACTAGAGACTTGTCAGATTCCATCAGTACAAGGCAGCGATATTTTCCAAATAGCACAATCATGTTTAAGTCACAAAGCATTGAGACATACATTAAGTTGAAACCAAGGGATTCAACAAGCATGACTTTGTCCATGTGCTGATCCCTTGAGATTGGAACTCTACCTAGGCCCAATACCTTTCTTTTACCAGTGTCAGCAAATGTGATGTGGCTCTTGTCTGCTGGACGCAGCGTTGAATCCATCAGAAGACTTCGATCGGCAGTCATGTGATTAGTGCATCCACTGTCCATAATCCATTCTGAAGCACGAGGTGTCGAGGCCTTCACACCACGTGCCATGAAGCAGTAGGTGGGAGCCGAGTCATTCTCGTCATTAGTGTTGGTGACGCAGTCATTATCTTCAATGTTGAAGATGGACTTGGCGACGTAGGCTGTAGCTAGAGCCAGACTTGCGATACTAGAGTCAGACTCCTCCTCAGACTCCACCACTTCCTCCTCAGAAGCAGACTCCTCCTCTGAATCCATTTCCTTGCCAACAAAATCACGTGCCTTGCCTGATGAGCACTTCTTGTGTGATGAAGACTTAGAGGAAGATTTGGAAGAAGACTTTGAGGATTTCTTCTTCTTCTTGTCATCAAAATCATATTCTTTGTTCTTCTTTTTCTTCTTCTCATTGTCCCACAGTGGACATTCAGAGATGTAGTGTCCAGGTTTCTTGCACTTGTGACAGGTTCTTTTCTTGTTATCATAGGTGGAAGCTTCATCGTCCCTTGAGCTGGATCATGAAGACTTTCTGAAGTTTTTCTTCCTGGTGAATCTCTGGAACATCTTCACAAGCATAGGAAGCTCCTTTCCGATGTCTTCAGGATCATCACAATTGCAGTCAGATTCTTCTCCAGATGAGGAAGCCGCAGCCTTTGCCTTCAAGGCACGAGTTCGGCCGTAGTTGGGGCCATAGATATCTTGTTTCTCAGATAGCTGGTACTCATGTGTGTTGAGCCTCTCGAGTATGTCAGACGGATTGAGTGTCTTGAAATCAGGGCGTTCTTGTATCATCAGGGCTAAGGTGTCAAATGAGCTGTCGAGAGATCTCAGCAGTGTCTTCACAATTTCATGCTTCGTAATGTCAGTTGCACCGAGTGCACGGAGCTCATTGGTGATATCAGTGAGGCGATCAAACGTGAGCTGGACGTTCTCGTTGTCGTGCCTTTTGAAGCGGTTGAAGAGATTGCAAAGAGTACTGATTCGTTGATCACACTGTGTTGAGACGCCTTCATTGACCTTGGAGAGCCAGTCCCAAACTAGCTTCGACGTTTCCAGAGCGCTCACACGGCAATACTGCCCTTTCGTCAGATGACCACAGATGATGTTCTTGGCGGTAGAGTCCAGTTGAATGAACTTCTTCACATCAGCGGGGGTGACACCTTCACCAGTCTTAGGAACGCCATTCTTGATAACATACCATAGATCGACATCAATGGCTTCAAGATGCATGCGCATCCTATTCTTCCAGTAGGGATATTCAGTGCCATCAAAGATGGGACACGCAGCGGAGACCTTGATTATCCCTGCAGTCGACATAGCTAAAACTCCAGGTGGTTAAACCGAATAACATAGAACAAGGGACTACCTTGCTCAGATACCAATTGAAAGTGCAAGTTATCGACTAGAGGGGGGTGAATAGGCGATTTTTATGAAAGTCTTCAAAACATGAGAGTTTCAAAGACAAACACGAAAACTGGACCTATAAACATGCAGCAGAAGATGAACTACACTAGACACACCATAATCAAACAAGTATGAAGCTAAAGCATGATCACTGATAGCAGCTAGGTAGTAGGATCAGGATAGAAGATAGTATGACGCCAATCAGAACAAGTAGTCACACAGTGAAGTCAAACAGGCAGAGCAATCAGGCAATGACTTCACAAAGACAAACTGTAAGTAAGGAGAGTAAGAGATAGAACCCGTGTGTTGTGAAGACAAGGATTTGTTTGACCAGTTCCAGTTGCTGTGACAACTGTATGTCTGGTTAGGGAGGCTGAGATTCAACTCAGAAGACCGCATCTTCACCTTATTCCCCTTGAGATAAGGACACACAGTCCTCGCCTAATCACTCTGGTAAGTCTTCAAGGTAGACTTCCAAACCTTCACAGACTTCGTTCACCGGCAATCCACAATGACTCTTGGATGCTCAGAACACAACGCCTAACCGGCTGGAGGATTCACAGTCCTCAAGTGTAACAAGTCTTCAGATCACGCGGACAGAAAGACTTCAGTGATGCCAAACACTCTATGGGCTCTGGGTCGCTTGGCTTTGTCCTCGCAAGGATTCTCTCTCTCAAAGGCTTCGGAGGTGGGTTGCTCTAAAACGACAAAAGCCGTATCTAACTCTGAGTAGCCACCAATTTATGGTGTAGGGGGTGGGCTATTTATAGCCACTGAGCAACCTGACCTGATTTGTCCGAAATGACCCTGGGTCACTAAGGAGCTGACACGTGTCACAATGGTCAGATTTCAAACACACGCGACAGCTTGACTTGGGCTACAAGTAAAGCTAACTTATCCGACTCTGGATAAGATTTGCTCTCATTGTCTTCGCTCGAAGACATAGGATTTTGGTTGAGCATCACTTCAGTCACTCTGACTTTGTTTACTTGGACCCCACTTAACAGTGTGGTGGTTCCTATGACTCAACAAAGAAGAAAAGAAACAACGAAACTACTAAGTCTTCGCGCTCCATAGTCTTCACTCAATGTATTCTCCTGTCATAGTCTTCAATGTGAATGTCTTCACGTACCACCACTATCTTCAATGTCTTCATACATTTTTAGGGGTCATCTCCGGTAGGTAAACCAAATCAAGGAGGGACTACTACCTGTGTTATCCTGCAATTCTCACAAACACATTAGTCCCTCAACCACGTTTGTCGTCAATACTCCAAAACCAAACTAGGGGTGTCACTAGATGCACTTACATCCAAGAACATCATCCGTGGTCATCTGACCAAAGGGCAATATTGCCATGTGAGTGCACTAGAAACTGCAAAGACAGTCTGGGACTGGCTGTCCAAGGTCAATGAAGGCGTCTCAACTCAGAGAGACTCAAGAATCGATGTTCTTCGCAATCTTTTCAACTGCTTCAAGAGAAACGACAATGAAAATGTCCAGCTCACGTTCGATCGCTTGACTGATATCACAAATGAACTGCGTGCTCTCGGTGCCACTGAGATCACCAAGCATGAGATCGTGAAAAAGCTTCTAAGATCACTTGACAGCTTGTTTGACACCTTAGCCATTATGATTCAAGAACGTCCTGACTTCAAAGATCTCAATCCGTCTGAAATACTTGGGAGGCTCAACACATATGAGTTCTAGCTATCTGAGAAGCGTGATATGTATGGTCCCAACTATGGCTGAACTCGTGCTCTAAAGGCAAAGGATGTTTCCTCATCTGAAGAAGAATCTGATTTAGCTCTGGTGATCCTAAAGAGCTTGGCAAAGAACTTGCAATGCTTGTGAGGAAGTTTCAGAAGTTCTCCAACAACTCTTCAAGATCTGGTTCCATGAACGTCGAGGCTTCATCTCGTGTGTCGGTGTCAAAACCGGCGGATCTCGGGTAGGGGGTCCCAAACTGTGCGTCTAGGCAGATGGTAACAAGAAACAAGGGACACGATGTTTTTACCCAGGTTTGGGCCCTCTCGATGGAGGTAAAGCCCTACTCCTGCTTGATTAATATTGATGATATGGCTAGTACAAGAGTTGATCTACCACGAGATCAGAGAGGCTAAACCCTAGAAGCTAGCCTATGGTATGATTGTTGTTCGTCCTACGGACTAAACCTCTCCGGTTTATATAGACACCGGAGAGGGCTAGGGTTACACAGAGTCGGTTACAATGGGAGGAGATCTACATATCATATCGCCAAGCTTGCCTTCCACGCCAAGGAAAGTCCTATCTGGACAAGGGACGAAGTCTTCAATCTTGTATCTTCATAGTCCGGGAGTCTGGCCAAAGGTCATAGTCCGCCCATCCGGACACCCCCTAATCCAGGACTCCCTTAGTAGCCCCTGAACCAGGCTTCAATGACGACGAGTCCGGCACGCAAATTGTCTTCGGCATTGCAAGGTGGGTTCCTCCTCCGAATACTTCATAGAAGATGTTGAACACAAGGATAGTGTCCGGCTCTGCAAAATAGTTTCCACATACCACCGTAGAGAGAATAATATTCGCACAAATCTAATATGCTGACGTATTCCGTAGCGTGACATCATGCCACAGCCAAGCCTTTATTTGAATCGTTTTACTGTCTCACCTCAGCGTGTTTAGCGAGGCGGTTTCCTTGGCACGTCTTGTCAAAGCAGAGATCGTGTCCCCTTATTCCGGGATTCTCATCAATACGGGCGTGGGTAACCCAACCGTGCCATGGGTATGACTTCTTAATGAGTGAATCCCAGACGGTCACGGGGAGGGCTCTTGGTATTCAAACCCTTTTATAAAGAGACCAAGGCTCGACTCCTTTCTTTCAATCCCATCAAATCCGCCTGTCGCCTCGAGTTCCAACACCCAAAGCTCCAGATTCAGGCGCTTCGGACCTTCGATGATGTCCGGCTCCGACCTCCAAGGCTGGTGGATGCCTTCCTCCGTTATTGAAGAAGACGTGTGAAAGCTGAGAGATGCCAGGTATCTAACCGGCGAAATCTCGCATAGGTTGCCTGCTCCAGGGCAGGCTATCCCCACTCCCCAGCCCGGTGAGAGCATGGTGTTCACATCTCACTTCCTTCGGGGGCTCAACTTCCCAATTGATCCCTTCGTGAGGGGGCTCATGTTTTATTACGGGCTGGAATTTCACGACTTAGCTTCGGAGTCCATCCTCCAAATATCATCGTTCATTGTCGTGTGTGAGGCCTTCCTCCATATTACTCCTCACTTTGGACTGTGGCTTAAGACCTTCAAGGTAGAACCGAATATAATCGAGGGGCAGCACGCAGAGTGCGGAGGTGCTCTTATAAGCAAGATTGCCGACGCTCCATGGCCCGAGGGCTCTTTCCAAGAGGAGTTCGGCTTATGGCAACGAGAGTGGTTTTACATCACAGCCCCCAGGGGCACCACATGGGCGGCGGCACCTGCTTTTCGCTCGGGTCTCCCACCACGGCTAGCGTCATGGGTTAATAAAGGGCTTAACTGGGGGCCTTCCAAGGACGTGCCCTTGCTGCAGGGCCGCATTCGAGATCTCCGAGAAAGAGATATCAATTTGGCCATAGTGGCGCAGGTTATGCTGATTCGCTGCATACAGCCCTGCAAACAACGCCCTCTCCGCCTGTGGGAATTTAATCCGGAGAGATCGCTAGTCCTCCAACATTTTATGGGCACGACGCCCATGGAGATGTATAAATTGTTCTTCGGATCACAAGCAATGTGTCCGGACTCGTCAGAGGACACAGGTCTGAGCTGCAATCGCCCAGACACTCAAGTAAGTAGCCCTGTACCCGGACACGCTACCCGTATGTTTATCATAAAATTTCCCTTTAAAAGAGCTATCCTTTGAACAGGAGTGGATAGCGAAAGCAAAGCTTATCAGGTGTTCGGCCCCCCTCCCTGAGACTACACCGGATCCCATATTGACCAGGATGCCGGAGATTGCGCCTTTGGAAGAAGGCGAAGAGGGGAACCAAGAAGCTACCGCCTCCGCGAAGGAGGCTGTCAGGAAGGGAGGAATCGAGAATTCCCCTAACCAGGGAAAGAAAAGGACCGCCTCTAAAGACCCGGAGGCGATGGCCTCAAAGCGAGGGAAGAAATCTTCGTTAGAGGGTCCGGCGCCGGAGAGTGCCCCGACCACATTGCGCCCCCAAGGGGATCAGCTCTCCACCGAGCCGTAAGCAAAGAGAGGGGTTTTTAAAATGAGCGACATCCCTGTTTTATTTCTGAGGAAGATAACTGAAATTTTACCTTGCAGTTCGGATCTCAACCCTTCTCAGCAGAGCTCATCTTCAGGGGATCTTCATCCGGAGATGATGGAGAGAGAAACGCCTCCCCCAGCTGTACCGTCTTGCGAGGCGGGCGACCCCGAGGTGTTGTCTCGAAGGGTTTCTCCAAATTCGGACCTCGAAAAAGGTCTTCGGACTAGTCCGGCACCTTTCGGTGCACGGTCGGAGGAGCTGAAGGATCTGCTCGGGCAAGCGTCTATCTTAGAAGAACACCGTGTGTTGATGAACACGGTGATTAGAAGGATTTCATCCACGGGAAGCGGATTATACGAGGCCGCCAGGAGTTTATTGACAGGTTTTGAGGTACGCGAAAAGATGTACCTTTTGACAAAGCTGCATATATAAAATGCACCCTGTATAGATAGTAGCCCCTGAGACTCTGTGTGTTGTCAAAAATGATGGCGCACAAAGGATCATAATCCCAGGTATAATATGTCGCCTTTCCTATGTAGGTGGCGAGGTGTTCGGTGGCTAGCCGGACTGATGAATTTGCCGAGCTAAAGCGGCAACTTGACGTGGCAGATGCCGACATCGTGCTTGTAAATGAGCGGCTGGACGAGGCACAAGGTATGTTATGTCTCCAAAGACATCTGGTAAGAGGAGCTTGATGCTCATACCTTATAACATGTGTGCTTAATGCAGATGGTGCCGCTGCCGTGGAGAACCTTCGGACGGAACTTGCCGGAGCCAAGGAGCAAGCGAGGAAAAGCGATGCGGCTGCCGTGAAGGCGGCTGAAGAGCTAAAAGCTGAACAGGTTGCTCACTGCCAGAGCAAGAAAGAAATGGCCGAGATGGCTGTAAAATTGAAGGATGCTGCCGACCGTTGTAAGCTTCTTGGAAAAGAAGATAGGGTGGCACAGAAGGACCTAGAAAAGGTCACTGCCGAGGCTAAGGACACTTGCTCTGCAATGAGAGCTATGAAGGAGGAGCTACGTCAGGCCGAAGATATCACGGCTGGAAAGCCCTATATGCTGCAGATGAAGTTCGGGGATCCTAAGTATGCTCCATTAGACCGGAAGTGTAGTGCGGCGAACACTTATCTAGATTTGGCGGCGAGTGCCTCGGACGCGACCGAACACTTCCGGGGTCTAGATGACCATGAATTGGAAGAACTTTTTTGGTCGCAGATCCACAATCCAGAGCGCTCACTTTCGGTATCCGATCGTTTGGCCGCATGGGCGGAGCTGAATAGGTTATCTAGACTCGCCATGAAGCATGTCGTGAGTCATCTGTGGCCGAAAGGGCCCGAGCCGAAGAGTTATTTTAGCTTGGTGCAGCAGTTCCTTGGTACGGTGCCGCATATTAATGCAATGAAGAGGTAAGCGTGCATAGAGGGTGCATAGATGGCTCTTGCCCGTGTCAAGACATATTGGGCGGAGATTAAGGCCAGTGTTGTTGCATCCCAGGATTCGGACAAAAGCCGAGTACCTGCCAAGCACTACTTTGAGGAAGTTCTGCAGGGCGCTCGTTTAATAGAGACGCAGTGCTCGAAGGATGTTGTGTTCGAATAACATGTGCTATTGTAAAACAATGTTTTGATGGAATATAAAAGCTTTTTATACTTGTGCTTTCAAGAATTAGAATACCTCTTGTGCGGCCGTTAATGTATATGTGTATATAACCTGAAAGATGGTAGTCGTTGGCTTCAGCCCCCACGCATATAATGCGGGGGTGTTCGCAGAAGGCGCGTTTTCACACTTGATCCAACGTCTTGGTCCTATAAAGGAGGTGATAGCGCAGCGAACTAGGCAACCGGACTATAATGCTTTATCACTTTCACTTAGCCATAGGAGTTTGACAATGGGGCTACTGAATAGCCCCTAGGGGCACCACACTCACCCAAATTCGGGGCGTGTGTGTGCCTGACCGGGAAATGGCCCTTCGTTAATGTGGAGGAATCCTAAAGATTCCGGCAAGTCATCGAGTGGTTGACCAGTCTCTCGCTATATCATGACAGTCAGTTTTCGGCTTTCTCTAGTGAGGTGCTCGCCTGGCCGAACCGGGGCACAATCGCAGTAGTTCTTCTGGTGCCACCTTAGCCAATAGAGTGGAACGTAAGGCAACAAAACGCGGGAGCCGGGCAAACCCAACATTTGACCAAAGACATGATTCGGAGCTGATGCATATAAGGCCAAACTCGCGACGCCGAACACTACCTAAGGTATTCGGTCTTTATGAAAATGGGCCGAACAAAAGCCCTTGGTAAGAAGCCCCTGGTGTCCAGGTATGCGCCAAATTCTGGCGTGGCCACATGCCAAGACGCCAGCCTCCTCCTCGGTTATAGCAAAAAACCGGGGATGTTATCAACAAGAGACAGTAAAAAAGGTTTACGCAGGGTCTTAATCTGAATAGAATCCTTGAAACAGGTCCCTACTGCATGTCTGCGCCTGTGTCTCCGTTGTGCCATATCCTGGACGGGTGTAGCACGGTGTTCGTCTGCAAAAGAGAGGAACTTAGTGGAAAACAATAGTGCGAGAAATCTATGTTAAAATAAACAAAGTATAATACAGAAAATGGGTAGAATTGAGCTTTATTGTCTCCTGGTGTAAACGCGCGGAGCCCCTTGTACAGGGGTATGCGGCTATTAAGCCTTTGTATGTTTACGCCGGACTCGTCAAGCCATGTCTGGGGTCTTTAACGACCTGTTTAGGTGCTCTAACTAGTAAAGTTGTATTAGTGTGCGGCTGTCAAGGCAGCCACACCATCGTCCGCGCTCGAGGAACACTTGATATTTCCCTTTAATGAGATGATGCCTGGTGGACCGGGCATTTTGAGTGTAAGGGATGCATAATGCGGTATTGCGTTAAAGCGGGCGAAAGCTTCGCGTCCCAGTAGTGCTTGATAGCTACTTATGAATGGGGCGATGTGAAAGGTTAGCTTTTGACTTCGGAAGTTGTCGGGGGAGCCGAACATAACTTCTAACGAGAGGGAACCCATACAATGGGTATCTAGGCCTGGCGTGACCCCTTGAAAGGAAGTGTTGCCATGGCGAATTATTTTTGGGTTTAACCCCATTTTGCGGATTGTGTCCTGATATAGCAGGTTTAGGTCACTGCCGCCGTCCATTAGGACTTGTGTAAAGTGGAGTCCGTCAATTATAGGATCTAAGACCAAGGCAGTCCAACCTGCGTTCCGGATACCTCTAGAGTAATCCTGATGATCGAAGGTGATTGGTTGTAACAACCAGTGGCGGGACTCCTCTGGAACAGGCCGTATGGCGCGTATCTCCATAGGCGCCACTCTGTTTTTCCCTTTTGTCACATGAAGTGAATTTACTGTTTTGACTTCTTGCGGGAACTTCTTTTGTTCTCCGGTGTTCTGCTGTGGGGTTCGTCGTCATCCTCGCTTGGTATGTCGAGCCCCTTGTGTTCGGAGTTGAGTTTGCCGGATTGCTTGAAGACCCAACAATCTCCGCGGGTGTGGTTTGCAGGCCTCCCGGGAGTACTGTGGATTTGACATATTTTGTCAAAGATTTTGTTGAGGTTAGATAGCTCGTCCCTATTATCTTTGGGGGGGCGGCTTTTTCTGATTCTACCGAGATCTTTTGAATCCGGCGTTGACTACCGTGCTCTTCGGGCTGTTATCCTTGAACCGGCGTCGTTCCTTGCTATGGTGCGGTTTCCCGTTTTCATCTCTGACTTCGGATGTACTTGGGTCGCTGGTGTTGCTTCTTGCCAACCAGCTATCCTCTCCTACGCAAAAGCGGGTCATGAGGCTTGTCAATGTGGCCATTGTTCCGGGCGTTTCTTGGCCGAGGTGTCTGGCGAGCCATTCGTCTCGAACGCTATGTTTGAAAGCTGGTAGGGCTTCGGCATCCGGATAGTCGACTATCTGATTCTTTTTAGTAAGAAATATGTTCCAGAGTTTCCGGGCTGACTCTCCGGGTTGTTGAGTTATATGGCTTAGATCGTCTGCATCCGGAGGTCGGACATAGGTCCCTTGAAAATTTGCCCGAAAAGCATCCTCGAGCTCCTCCCAACTTCCTATGGTGTTTTCGAGAAGGCTTTTAAGCCAATGCCAGGCTGGCCCTTTGAGCTTGAGGGGTAAGTATTTTATGGCGTGGAGGTTATCTCCTCTAGCCATGTGTATGTGGAGGATATAATCCTCAATCCAGACTCTAGGGTCTGTTGTTCCGTTGCATGCCTCTATGCTTACGGGCTTGAATCCCACTGGAAATTCACGGTCCAGCACCTCATCGGTGAAAGATAGGGGATGTGTGGCGCCCCTGTATTTGGGTGTGCCGTGATGTTCGCATATTTGTTGTGTTGCATTGCTTACTAGAGCTTGCTTTCTTGGCCCGTAGATAGATCCAATTGGGCTGTCTTTTTTATGCGAATCCTTGTGCGGATCGCGTGCCGGATTGAGTGCGGCGCCCTTTTCTGCTCGATGTCGGTCATGGGGTCGTCTATCCGACCTGGTGGCTTCCTTGTTTTTTGACCGTGGGGGCTCTAAAGCCTCCTCATCAAATTCCGGTAGTAATTTTCGCTTCGGATAGCTCTTTGTGTGGTGACTGTCGCCGTACTTGTGTGCGGTGTTGAGTACTTTGCCCCATCTGATTCTGAGTGCATCTTCCGCTGTTTTGAGCTTCCGCTTCTGCTTTTTCAGGCTGCATGCAGTGGCGACGAGCCTTTGGTGGAGGTTCTTCTTCTCTAGCAACTTGTCCGACGTGAGGTCGTCTGGACTATTATCTTCGCCGGGGACGGGTTGTTTGGTTTGTTTATCCAAGTTGCCCTGTTCGGACGGATGCTCGATGGTATGTTCGTCGTCCGCCGGTTCGTCCTACTCTATGGTTGGGTCTCTGTCGAGGTGGGGTTTGGCGCGGCGTTTCTGCCGCCGCTTTGATTACTTTTCGAGGGAACGATCCCTCGTTGCGCCCTTTTGATCCTCTTCGTTGTTTCTTTTAGGTGTGTCCACCATGTATACATCATGGGATGAGGTGGTTGTCCAGTGCCCTATAGGCGCTGGTTCTTGTTCGTCTTTTTCATCGGCGTCCATACCGTCGATGTCTTCGGAGTCGAAGTCGAGCATGTCGGTTAAATCGTTGATAGTGGATACGAAGTGGGTGGTGGGTGGGTTTCGAATTTCTTCGTCGTCCGCATCCCAACCTTGTTGACCATAGTCCGGCTATGGCTCTCCTGATAAAGAGAGAGACTTTAGTGAATTCAGGATGTCGCCGAAGAGCGAGTCTTGAAGAATGTCCGCGGCGGTGAACTCCATGATCGGAACCCAATTGGGTTCGATCGGGAGGGGTGCGGAATATTCGGAGTCCGGCAAGGAGTCCGACACCTTGGAGTCACGAGCTCTGCGAAGGACAAGATTGGTGTTCGGCTCAACCACCGTAGAGATTGCAGCCCCCGAGGCGGCGTCTAGCCACCCATCCTCGACCGACGTAGTCGGCTCCGAGCTAAGGGTCAGAGCGGACACCTGAGCGGCGCTTTGGGCACTGTCCGACGGCAGCGCTAGATCATGCCCATCGTGACAGTGCGGCGCGCTCGGCTGTGGCTCGAATCCGTCGAAGATCAAGTCTCCGCGGATGTCAGCCATGTAGTTTAAACTTCCAAATCTGACCTGATGGCCAGGGGCGTAGCTTTTGATCTGCTCCAGATGGCCAAGTGAATTGGCCTGCAATGCAAAGCCACCGGATATGAAGATCTGTCCGGGGAGAAAAGTCTCACCCTGGACCGCGTCGTGGTTGATGATCGAAGAAGCCATCGGGCCTAAAGGTGACGACACAGAGGAACTCTCAACGAAAGCACCAATGTCGGTGTCAAAACCGGCGGATCTCGGGTAGGGGGTCCCGAACTATGCGTCTAGGCGGATGGTAACAGGAGACAAGGGACATGATGTTTTTACCCAGGTTCGGGACCTCTCGATGGAGGTAAAACCCTACTCCTTCTTGATTAATATTGATGATATGGGTAGTACAAGAGTTGATCTACCACGAGATCAGAGAGGCTAAACCCTAGAAGCTAGCCTATGGTATGATTGTTGTTCGTCCTACGGACTAAACCTCTCCGGTTTATATAGACATCAGAGAGGGCTAGGGTTACACAGAGTCGGTTACAATGGGAGGAGATCTACATATCGTATCACCAAGCTTGCCTTCCACGCCAAGGAAAGTCCTATCCGGACACGGGACGAAGTCTTCAATCTTGTATCTTCATAGTCCGGGAGTCCGGCCAAAGGTCATAGTCCGACCATCCAGACACCCCCTAATCCAGGACTCCCTCAACGTGACTACAAGAAGAGGACTTGCCACAAATGCAAGAAGACCGGCCACTACATCTCCGAGTGTCCTCGGTGGGATAAGGAGTCAAAGAAGAAGGAGAAGAGCAAGGAATATGATTCTGATGACAAGAAGAAGAAGAAATCTTCAAAATCTTCTTCAAAGTCTTCGTCAAAGTCTTCATCTCACAAGAAGACCTCATCAAGCAAGGCTCGTGCATTTATTGGAAAGGAAATGGATTCAGAGGAGGAGTCTGCATCTGAGGAGGCGGAGGTGGAGTCTCAGGAGGAGTCTAATGCAGGCGTGGCAAGCCTGGCTCTAGCATCAGGATTTGTCGCCAAGTCTATCTTCAACACTGAAGACAATGATCGCAGCATTGAAGCCATAGTTGATGATAATGATGATGACGACTCTTCTCCTACCTACTACTTCATGGCATGAGGTGCCAAGGTAACTTCACGCGATGCCTACTTTCAAACCTCTAGTGAAGATGACTTTGAATGTGAATCCAAACCTAGCTATAAGACACTTGCTAAAACTGCAACTAAGCAACAAACTGCTATGGAACATATTCAAAGGCTGCTAGACAAAAGCAATGACCTGTTGGACGCGGAAATGGATCAAAATCAGTCCTTAATCAAAGACATTAAAAGTCTTCGCGTTAAGTACGAAGATCTTGAAAGTCGTCATGAAACTCTCTCAGCCTCTCATGAGAAGCTCTCCTACGATTATCTTCAAAGGAAGCAGGATCTAGAGGAACTGAGAGCGTCTCATGAAGATCTTCAAAAAGAGAACGATTCACTACTCGCCCAACAGATCAGTAGCGCTCAGGTAGAATTTGTTCCACCATGCTTAAAGTGTCTTGAGCACGATAATGTTGTCTCTATTGTTGAATGTTCTACTGCTTCTGATGTTACAATATCTTCAACTACTGATGTGGTAACTAACCCCTCTACTAAGGATGCCACTACTATTGCTGATGAGAATGCTAGGTTGAAGACATTGCTTGAGGCATGCATGTACAAAAGCCTCAAAGGGCATCAAACTTTGTGCGATGTCCTCAAGAAACAAATTCTGAACCGAAACCTAGGAAAGAGGGTGTTGGGTTTGAGAGGAAAATGAACGTTGATGGTTCATATTGGACGCCTGAGCAGTACCCCAAAACCACCTGGGTTGCTGCTAAGGATCCTTCAGTGGACCCATCTAATTTATCTGGCTTCACTTGTGCTAACCCAATTATCATTGATGAATCCCTTGATGCAAATTATAAACTGTTTAAGCATCAGAATGGTGAAGTGTTTGCCAGGTACATTGGTACTAACTGCAGGAATCGTCACCCCAGAAGAAGATCTGGGTGCCCAAAAGCTGTCTTGAGAAGCTTCCCGTGAATGTCATCATGACACCACCTAGGAAGAAGATAAACCCCCGACCAAAGGCGTCATATGGTCCAAAGGCTTCATACAGACATAGGAGCACTTATGGTCACCCTAACGCCAATGTTTTGCAGGAGAATCGCTATGAGACTCATGAATATGAGCGTGTTTCATCTAACCACTATGTTCACAAAACTAAGAACTTTTCTGCATATTCCTATGAGTATTATTCTCCTCCTGCGAAGCTATTTGCTAGGGCTCCCAAGCCAAAGTTCTCATATGCTGCACTTAGACTCATTGCTTCCAAGCCACCCTTGAAGATGTGGGTGGTTAGGAAGAATTAACTTCTCTTGTAGGGAAAGGTCTCCAGCCGGAAAGCAAAATCTTCTCACGACAATGCTGGAGACCTAAAACATCTTGCGGGACACAAGATAAAATGCTCCAATCGTCTTATCATGTATTTCGTCCCATGGTTCCTTGACGAGCATCCTATCATGCCTAACCAGAATTTAAACTTTGATAATATGCTTGTTCGCTACATGTTTCTGCTTCACAATACTCTTGGTGAAGCATATCCCGCTAACTGCACTATAGGGTACAACTCTGAAAGCCACTGAATGGATTATGGACAGCGGTTGCACCAACCACATGACTGGTGATCAAAGTCTTCTTATGGATTCAACCCTGCGTCCATCTACTAAGATCCACATCACATTCACTGACACTGGTAAAAGTAAGGTATTAGGTCTTGGTAGAGTTTCTATCTCAAGGATCAGCACATGGATAAAGTGATGCTTGTTGAATCCCTTGGTTACAACTTAATGTCTGTGTCAATGCTCTATGATCTGAACATGATTGTGATATTGGGAAAATATCGTTGTCCTGTGCTAATGGAATGTGACAAATCTCTAGTCTTCGAAGGCTATCGAAGAGGTGATCTGTATATGGTAGATTTCTCAGCATGACCACAGCTTGTCGTATGTCTTCTAGCAAAGGATTCAGAATGCTGGCTATGGCATCGATGTCTAGGACATGCGGGCATGAGGAACCCGTACACTCTCGCGAAGAAGCACATCATTGGCATCGAGGGCGTCAAGTTCAAGAAGGATCATCTATGTGGTGCGTGTGAAGTTTGAAAGATGACGAGAGCCAAGCATCCCTCGAAGACAATCATGACTACCTCATGACCCTTCGATCTGCTTCATATGGATCTATTTAGCCCTACTCACTACTCTACTCCTAATACTACTGCACATCTCTATGGCTTCATTATTGTTGATGATTACTCAAGATACACCTAGGTGCATGTAATTCTCTATAAGACTGAAGTGCAAGATGTCTTCAGACGCTCGCAAACTGGGCCATGACGAATTTGGCATCAAGATCAAGCACATCCGGAGTGACAATGGCACTAAGTTCAAGAACATTGGCCTCGGCATTTATCTTGATACTTTGGGCATCACACATGAGTTCTCTGCTCCTTACACACCTCAGCAGAATGACATCGTGGAGCGCAAGAACTGAACGCTCATTGAGATGACACAAACGATGCTTGATGAGTAGAAGACTCCAAGAAAATTTTCGCCTGAAGCTATTGATACATCATGCCACATCATCAATAGAGTATATCTTCACAAGTTCTTCAAGAAGACATCTTATGAACTTCTGACTGGTAAGAAGCCAAATGTTAGTTACTTCAAAGTATTTGGTGCTAGGTGCTGGATCAAAGATCCACATCACACGTCTAAATCCGCACCTAAAGCACATGAAGGTTTTATGCTTGGTTATGAAAAGGACTAGCACACCTACAGAATCTTCAACCTCTTTCACTATAAAGTGGTAGAAACTGTAGATGTGCGGTTCGACAAGACTAACAGCTCACAAAGAGAGCACCTGCCAAATGTGCTAGATGAAGCTACACCAGGTGAGTCTATAAAGTTGATGGGTACTGGAGAAATCATACCCACAGAGGAACTGGCTAATGACGAGATTATCATTTCTGCACCTAATCAATCTAAAGACAATGCTCAGTCCAAAGCCAATGCTGAAGATGAAGACAACAGTCAGTCAAATCAAAATCTTTGTCCAGCTCATCCTCGGGTTGCAAACGAAGTCCAAATTGAGAAAAGCATTGATAGCATCAACGCTCCTGGCCCTCTCACTCGATCAAGAGCTACACAACTAGCAAACTTTTGTGGTCACTTTGCTTTTGTTTTTATATCTAAACCCAAGAAGGTTGAAGAAGCCTTCATGGAACCTGAATGGATTCAAGCTATGCAAGAGGAGCTTCAACAGTTTGAGCTGAATAATGTCTGGGAGCTTGTCAAACGTCCTGATCCTCGCAAGCACAATGTCATTGGCATGAAATGGATCTATTGCAACAAACAAGATGAACTTTTATAAGTTATCAGAAACAGAGCTCGCCTCGTTGCTCAAGGTTACACACAAGTGGAAGGATTAGACTTCGATGAAACCTTTGCTCATGTGGCTCGGCTTGAAGCCATTCACATACTGCTGGCTTAACCCAAAAATCACAACATTCTTCTGTACGAAATGGATGTGAAGAGTACCTTTCTCAACGGAAAAATCGAAGAAGAAGTGTATGTTGCTCAACCGCCTGGTTTTGAAGATCCTAAGCATCCTGATATGGTGTACAAGATCAACAAGGCACTGTATGGCCTCAAACAAGCACCTCACGCTTGGTATGACACACTTAAGGAATTCCTGAAAAGCAAAGGCTTCAAACCTGGTTCACTAGATCCCACTCTCTTCACGAAGTCATATGATGGTGAACTATTTGTGTGTCAAATATACGTAGATGATATTATCTTCGGATGCACTGATAAGAGATACAGTGACGAGTTTGGATACATGATGCAAGAGAAATATCATATGTCCATGATGGGGGAACTATAATTCTTCCTTTGTCTTTAAATCCGTCAACAGCATAATGGCATCTTCATATCACAAGAAAAATACCTCAAAGACTACCTAAAAAAGTTTGGAATGCAAGACTGCAAAGGGTACACGATGCCAATGCCAACCAAAAGTCATCTCGGCCCTGACGACAATGGTAAAGAGTTTGATCAAAAGGTATACCGCTCCATGATTGGTTCTTTGCTCTATTTATGTGCATCTAGGCCTGATATTATGCTTAGCGTTTGCATGTGTGCCCGATTCCAAGCGGCACCAAAGGAGTCGCATCATCTAGCGGTGAAGCGAATACATAGATATTTGGCTCATACTCCAACACTAGGATTATGGTATCCAAAGGGCTCAACATTTGATCTGGTTGGATATTCTGATGCTGAGTATGCTGGTGACAAGGTTAATAGCAAGTCCACTTCAGGAACATGTCACTTTCTTGGACGATCTCTTGTCTATTGGTCTTCAAAGAAGCAGAACTGTGTATCACTCTCCACTACTGAATCTGAATATATTGTTGCTGGATCGTGCTATGCCCAGCTTCTCTGGATGAAGCAAACTCTCAAGGACTATGGCATCAACACGAAGAATGTGCCACTCTTCTGCGACAATGAAGCGCCATCAAGCTTTCCAAGAATCCAGTTCAGCACTCGAAGACAAAGCACATAGACATTCATCATCATTTTGTCAGAGATCATGTCAATACAAAGTTCTACTCGATGTTCTTGGAGATCTATTCGATGAAATACTCTTTTGCGATGTGTTTGCCGAGATCCAATGAATTGTGGATTTATGAACTTGATCATCTATGAATACTATTTGGTTCTTCTCTGAATTCTTATATGCATGATTTGACATCTTTGCAAGTCTCTTCGAATTATCGGTTTAGTTTGGCCTACTAGATTGATCTTTCTTGCAATGGGAGAAGTGCTTAGCTTTGGGTTCAATCTTGCGGTGTCCTTTCCCAGTGACAGTAGGGGCAGGAAGGCACGTATTTTATTGTTGCCATCAAGGATAAAAAGATGGGGTTTATATCATATTTCTTGAGTTTATCCCTCTACATCATGTCATCTTGCTTAATGCGTTACTCCGTTCTTATGAACTTAATACTCTAGATGCATGCTGGATAGCGGTCGATGTGTGGAGTAATAGTAGTAGATGCAGAATCGTTTCAGTCTACTTGACACGGACGTGATTCCTATGTTAATGATCATTGCCTTAGATGTCATCATAATTATGCTCTTTTCTATCAATTGCTCAGCAGTAATTTGTTACCCACCGAAATACATGCTATCTTGAGAGAAGCCACTAGTGAAACCTATGGCCTCCAGGTCTCTCTTTTCCATTATATTGAATGAACTTGCCCATTTCTATCGCCGTTCCTTTTTTATTGCAATATTTACTTTCCAATCTATAGAACAAAAATATCCAAAATATTTACTTTACTATCTCTATCAGATCTCACTTTTCTGATTGGCCGTGAAGGGATTGATAACCCCTTTATCGCGTTGGTTGCAAGGTTCTTGATTGTTTGTGCAGGTACTAGGTGACTTGTGTGTCGTCTCCTACTGGATTGATACCTTGGTTCTCAAAACTGAGGGAAATACTTACGCTACTTTGCTGCATCACCCTTTCCTCTTCAAGGGAAAACCAACGCATGCTCAAGAGGTAGCAAGAAGGATTTCTGGCGCCGTTGCTGGGGAGATCTATGCCAAGTCAAGACATACCAAGTACCCATCATAAACTCTTCTCCCTCGCATTTCATTATTTGTCATTCGCCTCTCATTTTCCTCTCCCCCACTTCTAAAATGATTTTTGAAAACCTTTGCCTTTTCTTCGCCCCTCTTCTGTTCGTTTCTTTTCGCTTGCTTCTTGTGTTCTCGGGTGTTAGTGTGCCTGTTTGCTTCGATGGTTGTTCCAAAAAGCGTTAATTCTCCCCTTAGGAGGCTGGAAGAAATTGAAAACAACGTTAGAAGCTTTATGTCGTTACAGTCTGAGCATAATAATTTCTTCAGAAATGAGCTTAAAGAACAAAAAAAATTATGGAATACATGAATAAAGAGCTCGATGATATGTCTAAGGAATTTTATGGTTTGAAATCTCAGTTTGCTCATCTTGAAAATTTAGTGGGCCAGATTTCGGATAAGCAAGCCACCTTAGTTAATAAGATGGCTGCTAAACCGGAAGATTTAGATGATAATAATGATGAAGATCTAAAAGTGATTGATGTGACTCCTATTAAATCTTTGTTTTCCAATATGAATCTTGATAAAGATGGGACTGGAGATAAGTCAACTTTAGTTAAAAGGCGTCCCAATGATTCGGAGTTTTTAGATCTAGATGCAAAAATTGATAAAAGTGGGATTGAAGAGGTCAAAACTTTACATAGCAATGAACCCACTATTTTGGATTTCAAGGGATTTAATTATGATAATTGCTCTTTGATAGATTGTATTTCCTTGTTGCAATCCGTGTTAAATTCTCCTCATGCTTATAATCAAAATAAAGCTTTTACTAAACATATCGTTGATGCTTTGATGCAATATTATGAAGAAAAGCTTGAACTAGAAGTTTCTATCCATAGAAAACTTTATGATGAGTGGGAACCTACTATTAAAATTAAGATTAAAGATTATGAATGCTATGCCTTGTGTGATTTGGGTGCTAGTGTTTTCGATTCCAAAAACTTTGTGTGATGTGCTAGGTTTCCGTGAATTTGATGATTGTTCTTTAAATTTGCATCTTGCGGATTCCACCATTAAGAAACCTATGGGTAGAATTAATAATGTTCTTATTGTTGCAAATAGGAATTATGTGCCCGTAGATTTCATTGTTCTTGATATAGATTGCAATCCTACATGTCCTATTATTTTTGGTAGACCTTTCCTTAGAACGATTGGTGCAATTATTGACATGAAAGAAGGAAATATTAGATTCCAATTTCCATTAAGGAAAGGCATGTAACACTTTCCTAGGAAGAAAATTAAACTGCCTTATGAATTGCATACCAAAGATGGCAATACCTAGATCTATTCTTGTTTTTATGCCTAGCTAGGGGCATTAAACGATAGCGCTTGTTGGGAGGCAACCCAATTTTATTTTTGTTCTTTGCTTTTTGCTCCTGTTTAGTAATAAATAATTCATCTAGCTTCTGGCTAGATATAGTTTTTTGTTTTAATTAGTGTTTGTGCCAAGTAGAACCTTTGGGAAGACTTGGGTGAAGTCTTTGCGATCTTGCTGTAAAAAACAAAAACTTTTGAGCTCACAAGAATAGCTATCATTTTTTTACTGGAGAGTGATTTTAGGTTGATTCTCTTTGCAGATGATTAATAGACAAATTCCTCACGTCCACCAATTTATTTCAGAATTTTAGAGTTACAGAAGTATTCGAAAGTTATAGGTTGCTATAGACTATTCTGTTTTTGACAGATTCTGTTTTTCGTGTGTTGTTTGCTTATTTTGATGAATCTATGAGTAGTATCGGGGGGTATGAACCATAGAGAAGTTGGAATACAGTAGATTTAACACCAATATAAATAAAGAATGAGTTCATTACAGTACCTTAAAGTGGTGGTTTATTTTCTTATACTAATGGAGCTCATGAGATTTTCTGTTGAAGTTTTGTGTTGTGAAGTTTTCAAGTTTTTGGGTAAAGATTTGATGGATTTTGGAATAAGGAGTGGCAAGAGCCTAAGCTTGGGGATGCCCAAGGCACCCCAAGATAATTCAAGGACAACCAAAATCCTAAGCTTGGGTTTGCCCTGGAAGGCATCCCCTCTTTCGTCTTCATCTATCCGTAACTTCACTTGAGGCTATATTTTTATTCACCACATGATATGTGTTTTGCTTGTAGCGTCTTGTATGATTTGAGTCTTTGATTTTTAGTTTACCACAATCATACTTGCTGTACGCACCTTTTGGGAGAGACATGCATGAATCGGAATTTATTAGAATACTCTATGTGCTTCACTTATATCTTTTGAGCTAGACAATATTGCTCTAGTGCTTCGCTTATATCTTTTTAGAGCACGGTGGTGGTTTTGTTTTATAGAAAGTATTGATCTCTCATGCTTCACTTATATTATTTTGAGAGTCTTTTAGAACATCATGGTAATTTGCTTTGGTTATAAAACTAATCCTAATATGATGGGCATCTAAGATGGGTATAATAAAAAAACTTTCATAAAAAGTGCATTGAATACTATGAGAAGTTTGATTTTTGATGGTTGTTTTGAGATATGATGATGGTGATATTAGAGTCATGCTAGTAGGATAATTGTGAATTTGAGAAATACTTGTGTTGAGGTTTTCAAGTCCCGTAGCATGCACGTATGGTAATCGTTGTGTAACAAATTTGAAGCATGAGGTGTTTCTTTGATTGTCTTCCTGATGTGTGGAGGTCGGGATCGCGCGATGGTTAACTCCTACCAGCCCTTCCCCTAGGAGCATGCGCGTAGTGCTTGGTTTTGATGACTTGTAGATTTTTGCAATAAGTATGTGAGTTCTTTATGACTAATGTTGATGTTGGGGAATGTTGCAGAAAATAAAGAAAATTTACGCTTCACCAAGATCAATATATGGAGTCATCTAGCAACGATAAAGAGGAGTGCATCTACATACCCTTGTAGATCGCAAGCGGAAGCGTTCAAGAGAACTGGGTTGAGGGAGTCGTACTCGTCGTGATCCAAATAATCGAAGATCCTAGTGCCGAACGGCCGGCACCTCCGCGTTCAACCCACGTACGGTTGGGGAAGACGTCTCCTCCTTCTTGATCTAGCAAGGGGGAAGGAGAGGTTGATGGAGATCCAGCAGCATGACAGCGTGGTGGTGGAAGTAGCGGGGAATCTCGGCAGGGCTTCGCCAAGCTCAGCGAGAGGGACAGGTGTTGCGGGGGGGGGGAGAGGGAGGTGCCAGGGACTAGGGTGCACAGCCCTCCCTCCCCCTTCTTTATATAGGGGCCCTAGGGGGGGGCGCCGGCCCCTAGAGATCCAATCTCAAGGGGGGGCCAAGGGGGGGGACTTGCCCCCCAAGTCAGGTGGGGCGCCCCACCCCTAGGGTTTCCAACCCTAGGCGCAGGGGGAGGCCCAAGGGGGGTGCACCAGCCTACCAGGGGCTGGTTCCCTTCCCACTTAAGCCCATGGGGCTCTCGGGATAGGTGGCCCCACCCGGTGGACCCCCGGGACCCTTTCGCTGGTCCCGGTACAATACCGGTGACCGTCGAAACTTTCCCGGTGGCCGAAACTGGACTTCCTATATACAAATCTTCACCTCCGGACCATTCCGGAACTCCTCGTGACGTCTGGGATCTCATCCGGGACTCCGAACAACTTTCGGGTTACCGCATACTAATATCTCTACAACCCTAGCGTCACCGAACCTTAAGTGTGTAGACCCTACGGGTTCGGGAATCATGCAGACATGACCGAGACAGCTCTCCGGCAAATAACCAACAACGGGATCTGGATACCCATGTTGGCTCCCACATGTTCCACGATGATCTCATTGTATGAACCACTATGTCGAGGATTCAAGTAATCCCGTATACAATTCCCTTTGTCAATCGGTACGTTACTTGCCCGAGATTCGATCGTCAGTATCCCAATACCTCGTTCAATCTCGTTACCGGCAAGTCACTTTACTCGTACCATAATGCATGATCCCGTGACCAACCACTTGGTCACATTGAGCTCATTATGATGATGCATTACCGAATGGGCCCAGAGATACCTCTCCGTCATACGGAGTGACAAATCCCAGTCTTGATCCGTGTCAACCCAACAGACACTTTCGGAGATACCTGTAGTATACCTTTATAGTCACCCAGTTACGTTGTGACGTTTGGTACACCCAAAGCACTCCTACGGTATCCGGGAGTTACACGATCTCATGGTCTAAGGAAATGATACTTGACATTGGAAAAGCTCTAGCAAACGAACTACACGATCTTGTGCTATGCTTAGGATTGGGTCTTGTCCATCACATCATTCTCCTAATGATGTGATCCCGTTATCAATGACATCCAATGTCCATAGTCAGGAAACCATGACTATCTGTTGATCAACGAGCTAGTCAACTAGAGGCTCACTAGGGACATGTTGTGGTCTATGTATTCACACATGTATTACGATTTCCGGATAACACAATTATAGCATGAATAATAGACAATTATCATGAACAAGGAAATATAATAATAATCATTTTATTATTGCCTCTAGGGCATATTTCCAACAGTCTCCCACTTGCACTAGAGTCAATAATCTAGTTACATTGTGATGAATCGAACACCCATAGAGTTCTGGTGTTGATCATGTTTTGCTCGCGGAAGAGGTTTAGTCAACGGATCTGCGACATTCAGATCCGTATGCACTTTGCAAATATCTATGTCTCCATCTTGAACATTTTCACGAATGGAGTTGAAGCGACGCTTGATGTGCCTGGTCTTCTTGTGAAACCTGGGCTCCTTGGCAAGGGCAATAGCTCCAGTGTTGTCACAGAAGAGAGTGATCGGCCCCGACGCATTGGGTATGACTCCTAGGTCGGTGATGAACTCCTTCATCCATATTGCTTCATGCGCTGCCTCCGAGGCTGCCATGTACTCCGCTTCACATGTAGATCCCGCCACGACGCTTTGCTTGCAACTGCACCAGCTTACTGCCCCACCATTCAAAATATACACGTATCCGGTTTGTGACTTAGAGTCATCCAGATCTGTGTCGAAGCTAGCGTCGACGTAACCCTTTACGACGAGCTCTTCATCACCTCCATAAACGAGAAACATATCCTTAGTCCTTTTCAGGTACTTCAGGATATTCTTGACCGCTGTCCAGTGTTCCATGCCGGGATTACTTTGGTACCTTCCTACCAAACTTACGGCAAGGTTTACATCAGGTCTGGTACACAGCATGGCATACATAATAGACCCTATAGCCGAGGCATAGGGGATGACACTCATCTTTTCTCTATCTTCTGTCGTGGTCGGGCATTGAGCCGAGCTCAATTTCACACCTTGCAACACAGGCAAGAACCCCTTCTTGGACTGATCCATATTGAACTTCTTCAATATCTTATCAAGGTATGTGCTTTGTGAAAGACCTATGAGGCGTCTCGATCTATCCCTATAGATCTTGATGCCTAATATGTAAGCAGCTTCTCCAAGGTCCTTCATTGAAAAACACTTATTCAAGTAGGCCTTAATGCTGTCCAAAAGTTCTATATCATTTCCCATCAAAAGTATGTCATCTACATATAATATGAGAAATGCTACAGAGCTCCCACTCACTTTCTTGTAAATGCAGGCTTCTCCATAAGTCTGCATAAACCCAAACGCTTTGATCATCTCATCAAAGCGAATGTTCCAACTCCGAGATGCTTGCACCAGCCCATAAATGGATCGCTGGAGCTTGCATACCTTGTTAGCATTCTTAGGATCGACAAAACCTTCCGGCTGCATCATATACAGTTCTTCCTTAAGATAGCCGTTAAGGAATGCCGTTTTGACGTCCATTTGCCATATCTCATAATCATAGTATGCGGCAATTGCTAACATGATTCGGACGGACTTCAGCTTCGCTACGGGAGAGAAAGTCTCATCGTAGTCAACCCCTTGAACTTGCCGATAACCCTTAGCGACAAGTCGAGCTTTATAGATGGTAACATTACCATCCGCGTCTGTCTTCTTCTTAAAGATTCATTTGTTTTCTATCGCTCGCCGATCATCGGGCAAGTCTGTCAAAGTCCACACTTTGTTTTCATACATGGATCCTATCTCGGATTGCATGGCTTCAAGCCATTTGTTGGAATCTGGGCCCGCCATCGCTTCTTCATAGTTCGAAGGTTCACCGTTGTCTAACAACATGATTTCTAGGACAGGGTTGCCATACCATTCTGGTGTGGAACGTGTCCTTGTGGACCTACGAAGTTCAGTAGCAACTTGATCCGAAGTACCTTGATCATCATCATTAACTTCCTCTCCAGTCGGTGCAGGCACCACAGGAACATCTTCCTGAGCTGCGCTACTTTCCGGTTCAAGAGGCAGTACTTCATCGAGTTCTACTTTCCTCCCACTTATTTCTTTCGAGAGAAACTCTTTCTCCAGAAAGGACCCGTTCTTGGCAACAAAGATCTTGCCTTCGGATCTAAGGTAGAAGGTATACCCAATGGTTTCCTTAGGGTATCCTATGAAGACGCATTTTTCCGACTTGGGTTCGAGCTTTTCAGGTTGAAGTTTCTTGACATAAGCATCGCATCCCCAAACTTTTAGAAACGACAGCTTAGGTTTCTTCCCAAACCATAATTCATACGGTGTCGTCTCAACGGATTTAGACGGTGCCCTATTTAAAGTGAATGTAGCTGTCTCTAGAGCGTATCCCCAAAATGATAGCGGTAAATCGGTGAGTGACATCATAGATCGCACCATATCCAATAGAGTGCGATTACGACGTTCGGACACACCGTTACGCTGAGGTGTTCCAGGCGGCGTGAGTTGTGAAACGATTCCACATTTCCTTAAGTGCGTACCAAATTCGTGACTTAAATATTCTCCTCCACGATCTGATCGTAAGAACTTTATTTTTCGGTCACGTTGATTCTCTACCTCATTCTGAAATTCCTTGAACTTTTCAAAGGTCTCAGACTTGTGTTTCATCAAGTAGACATACCCATATCTACTTAAGTCATCAGTGAGAGTGAGAACATAACGATAGCCACCGCGAGCCTCAACGCTCATTGGACCGCACACATCAGTATGTATAATTTCCAATAAGTTGGTTGCTCGCTCCATTGTTCCGGAGAACGGAGTCTTGGTCATTTTACCCATGAGGCATGGTTCGCACGTGTCAAATGATTCGAAATCAAGAGACTCCAAAAGTCCATCTGTATGGAGCTTCTTCATGCGTTTGACACCAATGTGACCAAGGCGGCAGTGCCACAGATATGTGGGACTATCATTATCAATCTTACATCTTTTGGTATTCACACTATGAATATGTGTAACATCACGTTCGAGATTCATTAAGAATAAACCATTGACCAGCGGGGCATGACCATAAAACATATCTCTCATATAAATAGAACAACCATTATTCTCGGATTTAAATGAGTAGCCATCTCGTATTAAACGAGATCCAGATTCAATGTTCATGCTGAAAGCTGGCACTAAATAACAATTATTGAGGTTTAAAACTAACCCCGTAGGTAAATGTAGAGGTAGCGTGCCGACGGCGATCACATCGACCTTGGAACCATTCCCGACGCGCATCGTCACCTCGTCCTTCGCCAGTCTCCGTTTATTCCGCAGCTCCTGTTTTGAGTTACAAATATGAGCAATCGCACCGGTATCAAATACCCAGGAGCTACTACGAGTACTGGTAAGGTACACATCAATAACATGTATATCACATATACCTTTGGTGTTGCCGGCCTTCTTATCCGCTAAGTACTTGGGGCAGTTCCTCTTCCAGTGTCCGCTTCCCTTGCAATAAAAGCACTCAGTCTCAGGTTTGGTCCATGCTTTGGCTTCTTCCCGACAACTGGCTTACTAGGCGCGGAAACTCCATTGCCATCCTTCTTGAAGTTCTTTTTACCCTTGCCTTTCTTGAAACTAGTGGTTTTATTGACCATCAACACTTGATGTTCCTTTTTGATTTCCACCTCCACTGATTTCAGCATTGAAAATACTTCAGGGATAGTTTTCACCATCCCCTACATATTGTAGTTCATCACAAATCTCTTGTAGCTAGGTGGGAGCGACTGAAGGGTTCTGTCAATAACTGCCTCGTCCGGGAGGTTAATGTCCAGCTGGGACAAGCGGTTGTGCAACCCAGACATTTTGAGTATGAGCTACTGACAGAACTATTTTCCTCCATCTTACAACTATAGAACTTGTCGGAGACTTCATATCTCTCGACCCGGGCATGAGCTTGGAAAACCAGTTTCAGCTCTTGGAACATCTCATATGCTCCGTGCTGCTCAAAACGCTTTTGGAGCCCCGGTTCTAAGCTGTAAAGCATGCCGCACTGAACGAGGGAGTAATCATCAACACGCGAATGCCAAGCGTTCATAACGTCTTGGTTCATTGGGACGGGTGCTTCACCTAGCGGTGCTTCTAGGATATATGCTTTCTTGGCAGCTATGAGGATGATCCTCAGGTTCCGGACCCAGTACGTATAGTTGCTGCCATCATCTTTCAGCTTGGTTTTCTCTAGGAACGCGTTGAAGTTGAGGTTGACATGAGCGTGGGACATTTGATCTACAAGACATTTTGCAAAGGTTTTAGACTAAGTTCATGATAATTAAGTTCATCTAATCAAACTATTTAATGAACTCCCACTCAGATAGACATCCCTCTAGTCATCTAAGTGATACATGATCCGAGTCAACTAGACCGTGTCCGATCATCACGTGAGACGGACTAGTTATCATTGGTGAACATCTCCATGTTGATCGTATCTTCTATATGACTCATGTTTGACATTTTGGTCTCTTGTGTTCCGAGGCCATGTCTGCACATGCTAGGCTCGTCAAGTCAACCTAAGTGTTTCGCATATGTAAATCTGTCTTACACCCATTGTATGTGGACGTTAGAATCTATCACACCCGATCATCACGTGGTGCTTCAAAACAACGAAATTTCGCAATGGCGCATAGTTAGGGCGAACACTTTCTTGAAATTATCATGAGGGATCATCTTATTTACTACCGTCGTTCTAAGCAAATAAGATGAAAAAACATGATAAACATCACATGCAATCACACAGTGACATGATATGGCCAATATCATATTGCTCCTTTGATCTCCATCTTTGGGGTGCCATGATCATCTTCGTCACCGGCATGACACCATGATCTCCATCCTCATGATCTCCATCATCGTTTCTCCATGAAGTTGTTCGCCAACTATTACTTCTACTACTATGACTAATGGTTTAGCAATAAAGTAAAGTAATTACATGGCGTTTATTCAATGACATGCAGGTCATACAATAATTAAGACAACTCCTATGGCTCCTGCCGGTTGTCATACTCATCGACATGCAAGTCGTGATTCCTATTACAAGAACATGATCAATCTCATACATCACATATATATCATTCATCACATCCTTTTGGCCATATCACATCACAAAGCATATGCTGCAAAAACAAGTTAGACGTCCTCTAATTGTTGTTGCATGTTTTTACGTGGCTGCAATAGGGTTCTAGCAAGAACGTTTCTTACCTGCGTCAAAACCACAACGTGATATGCCAATTTCTATTTACCCTTCATAAGGACCCTTTTCATCGAATCCAATCCGACTAAAGTGGGAGAGACAGACACCCGCTAGCCACCTTATGCAACTAGTGCATGTCAGTCGGTGGAACCTGTCTCACGTAAGCGTACGTGTAAGGTCGGTCCGGGCCGCTTCATCCCACGATGCCACCGAAACAAGATAAGACTAGTAGTGGCAAGTAAATTGACAAAATCTACGCCCACAACAAAATTGTGTTCTACTTGTGCATAGAAACTACGCATAGACCTAGCTCATGATGCCACTCTTGGGGAACATTGCAGAAAATAAAAAAATTCTACACTTCACCAAGATCAATCTATGGAGTCATCTAGCAACGAGAGAGAGGAGTGCATCTACATACCCTTGTAGAGCGAGCGGAAGCGTTCAAGAGAACGGGGTTGAGGGATTCGTACTCGTCGTGATCCAGATCACCGAAGATCCTAGTGCCAAACGGACGGCACCTCCGCGTTCAACACACGTACGGTTGGGGAAGACGTCTCCTCCTTCTTGATCCAGCAATGGGGAAGTAGAGGTTGATGGAGATCCAGCAGCACGACGGCGTGGTGGTGGAAGTAGCGGGGAATCTCGGCAGGGCTTCGCCAAGCTCAGCGAGAGGGAGAGGTGTTGCGGGGGGAAGAGGGAGGCCCCAGGGACTAGGGTGCGCAGCCCTCCCTCCCCCCTCTTTATATAGGGGCCCTAGGGGGCGCCGGCCCCCTAGAGATCCAATCTCAAGGGGGCGGGGCCAAGGGGGGACTTGCCCCCCAAGTCAGGTGGGGCGCCCCCCACCCCTAGGGTTTCCAACCCTAGGTGCAGGGGGAGGCCCAAGGGGGGCGCACCAGCTCACCAGGGGCTGGTTCCCTTCCCACTTCAGCCCATGGGGCCCTCCGGGATAGGTGGCCCCATCCGGTGGACCCCCGGGAACCTTCCGATTGTCCCGATACAATACCGGTGACCCCCGAAACTTTCCCGGTGGCCGAAACTTGACTTCCTATATACAAATCTTCACCTCCGGACCATTCCAGAACTCATCGTGACGTCCGGGATCTCATCCGAGACTCTGAACAACTTTCAGGTTATCGCATACTAATATCTCTACAACCCTAGCGTCACCGAACCTTAAGTGTGTAGACCCTACGGGTTCGGGAATCATGCAGACATGACCGAGACAGCTCTCCAGCCAATAACGAACAGCGGGATCTGGATACCCATGTTGGCTCCCACATGTTCCACGATGATCTCATCGGATGAACCACGATGTCGAGGATTCAAGTAATCCCGTATACAATTCCCTTTGTCAATCGGTACGTTACTTGCCCGAGATTCAATCGTCGGTATCCCAATACCTCGTTCAATCTCATTACCGACAAGTCACTTTACTCGTACCGTAATGCATGATCCCGTGACCAACCACTTGGTCACATTTGAGCTCATTATGATGATGCATTACTGAGTGGGCCCAGAGATACTTCTCCATCATACGGAGTCACAAATCCCAGTCTGGATCTGTTTCAACCCAACAGACACTTTCGGAGATACCTGTAGTATACCTTTATAGTCACCCAGTTACGTTGTGACGTTTGGTACACCCGAAGCACTCCTATGGTATCCGGGAGTTACACGATCTCATGGTCTAAGGAAATGATACTTGACATTGGAAAAGCTCTAGCAAACGAACTACACGATCTTGTGCTATGCTTAGGATTGGGTCTTGTCCATCACATCATTCTCCTAATGATGTGATCCCGTTATCAATGACATCCAATGTCCATAGTCAGGAAACCATGACCATCTGTTGATCAATGAGCTAGGCAACTAGAGGCTCACTAGGGACATGTTGTGGTCTATGTATTCGCACATCTATTACGACTTCCAGATAACACAATTATAGCATGAATAATAGACAATTATGATGAACAAGTAAATATTATAATAATCATTTTATTATTGCCTCTAGGGCATATTTCCAACAATTGAGTCCTTGGATCATATCATACGCACTCTCACCTTCCACCATTGCTAGCCTCTCTAGTACCGCGCAACTTTCGCCCGTACCATAAACCCACCATTTACTTTCCTCAAGATAGCCACCATACCTAGCTATTATGGCATTTCCATAGCCATTCCGAGATATATTGCCATGCAACTTTCCACCATTCCGTTTATTATGACACGCTCCATCATTGTCATACTGCCTTGCATGATCATGTAGTTGACATCGTATTTGTGGCAAAGCCACCATTCATAATTTTTTCATACATGTCACTCTTGATTCATTGCACATCCCGGTACACCGCCAGAGGCATTTATATAGAGTCATATTTTGTTCTAAGTATCGAGTTGTAATGCTTGAGTTGTAAATAAATAGAAGTGTGATGATCATCATTATTAGAGCATTGTCCCGTGTGAGGAAATAAAAAAAAGAGGCCAAAGAAGCCAAACAAAAAAAGAGAGAAAAAGATAGAAGGGACAGTGCTACTATCCTTTTTCCACACTTGTGCTTCAAAGTAGCACCATGATCGTCATAATAGAGAGTCTCTTATTTTGTCACTTTCATATACTAGTGGGAATTTTCGTTATAGAACTTGGCTTGTATATTCCATTAATGGGATTCCTCAAAATGCCCTAGGTCTTCGTGAGCAAGCAAGTTGGATGCACACCCACTTAGTTTCTTTTGTTGAGCTTTCATACATTTATAGCTCTAGTGCATCCGTTGCATGGCAATCCCTACTCACTCACATTGATATCTATTTATGGGCATCTCCATAGCCCGTTGATACGCCTAGTTGATGTGAGACCATCCTCCTCCTTTTTGTCTTCTCCACAACCACCATTTTATTCCACCTATAGTGCTATGTCCATGGCTCACGCTCATGTATTGCGTGAAAGTTGAAAAAGTTTGAGAATACTAAAGTATGAAACAATTTCTTGGCTGAAACCGGGGTTGTGCATGATTTGAACATTTTGTGTGACGAAGATGGAGCATAGCCAAACTATATGATTTTTTAGGGATTAACTTTCTTTGGCCATGTTATTTTGAGAAGACATGATTACTTTGTTAGTATGCTTGAAGTATTATTATTTTTATGTCAATAATAAACCTATGTCTTGAATCATTCAAATCTGAACATTCATACCACAATAAAGAAAATTACATTGATAATTATGTTAGGTAGCATTCCACATCAAAAATTCTGTTTTTATCATTTACCTACTCGAGGACGAGTAGGAATTAATCTTGGGGATGCTTGATACGTCACGTATCTATATTTTTTTTATTGTTCCATGCTATTATATTATCTGTTTTGGATGTTAATGGGCTTTAATATGCTCTTTTATATTATTTTTGGGACTAACCTAGTAACCGGAGGCCCAGTGACAATTTCTATTTATTTTTTTGCCTATTTTATTGTTTTACAGAAAAGGAATATCAAACGGAGTCCAAATGGAATGAAACCTTCACGAGGATCTTTCTTGGACCGAAAGCAATCCAGAAGACTTGGAGTTGAAGTCTGGAACTCTACGAGGAAGCCACGAGGCAGGAGGGTGCGCCTACGGGGGTAGCCGCGCCCCCACCCTCATGGGCCCCTCGTAGCTCCACCAACCTACTTCTTTCGCCTATATATACTCTTATACCCTAGAAACATAAGGCAGAGCCACGAAAATAGTTTTCCACCGCCCCAACCTTCTATACCTGTGAGATCCCATCTTGGGGCCTTTTCCGGGCGATCTGCCGGAGGGGGAATCGATCACGGAGGGCTTCTACATCAACACCATTGCCTCTCTGATTAAGCTTGAGTAGTTTACCACAGACCTTCGGGTCCATAGTTATTAGCTAGATGGCTTCTTCTCTCTCTTTGATTCTCAATACAAAGTTCTCCTCGATGTTCTTAGAGATCTATTCGATGTAATACTCTTTTGCGTTGTGTTTGCCAACATCCGATGAATTGTGGATTTATGAACTTGATCATCTATGAATATTATTTGGTTCTTCTCTGAATTATTATATGCATTATTTGATATCTTTGCCAGTCTCTTCGAATTATCGGTTTAGTTTGGCCTACTAGATTGATGTTTCTTGCAATGGGAGAAGTGCTTAGCTTTGGGTTCAATCTTGCGGTGTCCTTTCCCAGTGACAGTAGGGGCGGCAAGGCACGTATTGTATTGTTGCCATCGAGGATAAAAAGATGGGGTTTATATCATATTGCTTGAGTTTATCCCTCTACATCGTGTCATCTTGCTTAATGCATTACTCCATTATTATGGATATAATACTCTAGATGCATGCTGGATAGCGGTCGATGTGTGGAGTAATAGTAGTAGATGCAGAATTGTTTCGGTCTACTTAACACGGACGTGATGCCTATGTTCATGATCATTTCCTTAGATGTCATCATAATTATGCGCTTTTCTATCAATTGCTCGGCAGTAATTTGTTCACCCACCATAATACATGCTATCTTGAGAGAAGCCACTAGTGAAACCTTTGGCCCCCGGGTCTCTCTTTTCCATTATATTGAATCAACTTGCCAATTTCTATCGCCATTCCTTTTTATTGCAATCTTTACTTTCCAATCTATACCACAAAAATACCAAAAATATTTACTTTACTATCTCTATGAGATCTCACTTTTGTGATTGGCCGTGAAGGGATTGACAACCCATTTATCATGTTGGTTGCAAGGTTCTTGATTGTTTGTGCAGGTACTAGGTGACTTGTGTATCGTCTCCTACTAGATTGATACCTTGGTTCTCAAAACTGAGGGAAATACTTACGCTACTTTGTTGCATCAGCCTTTCCTCTTCAAGGGAAAACCAACGCATGCTCAAGAGGTAGCAGCAAGCTGCAGTGTGAGCTAAATATTTTAGAATCCTCAAATGTCCAGTGAATGGACACACATCCTAACGCTAATGCGTGTGAAAGCACAAGTGCTCCCTGGGTGATTTTGGTAATTAATGTCAACATATCTCTTGTTGGACTAACACTTTCATCTAGTATGTTTCAGATAAGTTCAACAATGAAGTGGCATGGACTAGAGGATGTGGAACCCTTTCAAGATTCTAAGGACAAAGGATTGGCTCAAGCTCCAAGCTCAAGACTCTACATTTTATATTTTAGTGATCCAAGATCACATTGAGTCTATAGGAAAAGCCAATACTATCAAGGAGGGATGAGGTGTTGCTTAATGGCTTGCTTGCTCAAAGTGCTTAGTGATATGCTCAAAAGCCCTCAACTACTTTCTTACATCCTCATATTACCTAAACCAATAGTCAAACTCGGCCCCACCGATTCTTTCTATCCGGCGCCACCGATTTCAGATGTCATAGCCACTGCCACAAACCCTAGGAAAATTGGTCTGACCGATAGGGATCTCGGTCTCACCGAGATGGGATTGTAATCTCTCTGTTTAACTTATTAACAAAATCGGTCTTCACGAGTTTGTGTAATCGGTCCTACCGAGATTACAATGTAAACTCTCTGTTTCCTTTTCGTAACGTTTCGGTCCCACCGAGATGAGCGAATCGGTCACACCGAGTTTACCTGACCAACTCTCTGGTTAACTTATTACCAAAATCGGTCTAACCGAGTTTGAGTAATTGGTTGCACCGATATTACGTTATGACCTAACCCTAACCATATCGGTCCTACCGAGTTGCATGTCAGTCCCACCGAAAATCCTAATGGTCACTAGATTTACTGAATCGGTCGGACCGAGTTTCTCAATTCGGTCCCACCGAGATTGGTAAGTTGTGTAATGGTTAGAATTTGTGTTGAGGCTATATATACCCCTCCACCTCCTCTTCATTCGTGGAGAGGGCCATCAGAACAAACCTACACTTCCAACTTACATTTTCTGAGAGAGAACCACCTACACTTGTGTTGAGGTCAAGATATTCCAATCCTACCATATGAATCTTGATCTCTAGCCTTCCCCAAGTTGCTTTCCACTCAAACCTTCTTTCCACCAAATCCAAATCCCGTGAGAGAGAGTTGAGTGTTGGGGAGACTATCATTTGATGCACAAGAGCAAGGAGTTCATCATCAACACACCATTTGTTACTTCTTGGAGAGTGGTGTCTCCTAGATTGGCTAGGTGTCACTTGGGAGCCTTCGACAAGATTGTGGAGTTGAACCAAGGAGTTTGTACGGGCAAGGAGATTGCCTACTTCGTGAAGATCTACCACTAGTGAGGCAAGTCCTTCGTGGGTGACGGCCATGGTGGGATAGACAACGTTGCTTCTTCGTGGATCCTTCTTGGGTGGAGCCCTCCGTGGACTCGCGCAGCCGTTAGCCTTTGTGGGTTGAAGTCTCCATCAACGTGGATGTACGATAGCACTACCTATCGGAACCACGACAAAAACATCCGTGTCTCCTATTGTGTTTGCACTCTCCAAACCCTTCCCTTTACATTCTTGCAAGTTGCATGCTTTACTTTCTGCTGCTCATATACTCTTTGCATGCTTGCTTGATATGTATTGTGATTGTTAAATTTGTGCCAAAACTCCACTTAAACTTAAAGAAACTAAAAACTGCAACTTTTGGTACTTAGTGTCTAATCACCCCCCCCCCTCTAGACACATCTTCTCGATCCTTTCAATTGGTATAGAGCTTTGGTCTCCATTGCTTTGGTTTAATCACCATTGGAGGAAGATGGATGAGTCTACTTTGGGGAGTCTTAGACATACAGTGCCTATTCTTGATGGGGAATATTTTCATGAGTGGAAAAATGAGATGCTTCTGATTTTCAATCAATATCATTTGAACAAGTACATTGCTAGCCCTTGTGCACCTCATGTTGATCCTATGCATCCCACCCTTGATGAGTCAATTGACATGATTAGAAATCTTAGAATTGTTAATCTTATCACTAGAGGCTTGCCTAGAGACTTAATTAGAAACTTGCCTACTCTTGAGTGTGCCTACACTATATGGAAATTTCTTGAGGAACGATTTCCGATTATTCCTTGAAGAATCTAGATGAAATTCTCCATAAGTCTATTGCCTTGAGTAAGATGAATTCCAATGACCCTTTGTTTGGTGATTGTCTATTTGAGCTTACAAATCTTATGCGTGCCAAAGGAGATGTTGAAATTATTAGTGATATTATTTCCGAAGCTATTAAAATTCATAAAGAAGATCATTGTCAAACTCACTCTAACGAATCACCCTCTCAAGGATTTGATCCACCACATGACAATGTTGAACATGGATACTATGATGAGGATGATGATAGTGACTTTGATCTTGATGATGCAATGAGACACTTTGGTCTTATGGCAAATTTTTGGGGATATATGGCAGGAGGAAAGGAATGGGTTCTTGACAGTGGATGTACCGATCACATGACCGGAGATAAATATATGTTTTGTGAGCTTGCTAAAAACGATGGTCCTCGAAAGTACATCACTTCCGGTGACAACTCAAAGGGTAAGGTGGTTGGCCTCGGTAAGGTGGCCATACCACATGATAGCTTCATACAAAATGTTATGCTCGTTGAATCCCTTGGCTACAACTTACTTTCAGTATCTAGACTTGCTGATTTCGGTTTCAATGTCCTATTTATTGAAGTAGATTGCCAAGTGTTTCGTAGAGATAATCAGAAAATGGTCTTTACCCGCATTCGTAGAGGTAATCTTTACATTGTTGATTTCACTAAAAAAGGCTCAACCTAGAACTTTCTTTATTGCTAAATCCTCTAAAGGTTGGTTATGTCATAGACGATTAGGTCATGTTGGAATGCGAAACCTCGACAAACTTATTAAAGGAAATCATATCCTTGGTGTTAATGATGTCATATTTGATAAGGATAGACTTTGCAGCGCTTGTCAAGCAGGTAAACAGGTTGGAGGAAGGCATCCCGTGAAGAACATCATGACCACAAGGAGGCCACTTGAGCTACTTCACATGGATCTGTTTGGCCCCAACGCCTACAAAAGTCTCAGGGGAAATTCTTTTGGTCTAGTTATAGTTGATGATTTTTCAAGATTTACGTGGGTGTTCTTTCTACATGATAAATCGCAGGTCCAAAAGATCTTCAAAAACTTCGCTAGGAAGGCCCAAAATCAATTTGAATTGAAGATTAAGAAGGTTCGCAGCTACAACAGAACGGAGTTCAAGAACGCAAATGTGGACACCTTTCTTGACGAAGAAGGGATTTCACATGAGTTCTTGGCTACGTACACACCTCAACAAAATGGAGCTTGAGAGGAAGAATCGGACGCTTATCGAAATGGCAAGAATTATGCTTGATGAGTACAAGACACCGAAGCACTTTTGGGCAGAAGCGGTTGAGACAACTTGTCATGCAACAAACCGCTTGTACCTTCACAAGCTACTCGGCAAGACAGCATACGAGCTCCTCACCAGTAACAAACCACAAGTTGGATACTTTCGGGTATTCAGCTCAAAGTGCTACATTCTTGATAAGCATCGTCGTTCTAAATTTGCTCCTAAGTCTCATGAAGGTTTCCTACTTGGTTATGGCTCAAACTCTCAGACTTACCGTGTCCACAATAATTTCACCCGAAAGGTTGAAGAGACGGTAGATGTGAAGTTTGATGAATCTAATGGCTCGCAAGTAGAGAAATTGCCAATTGATGTAGGAGACAAAGACCCCTCGGAAGCAATACAAGACTTGTCTATTGGCAAGGTTCGTCCAACGGAGGTGAAGGAGAGTACCTCGTCTGTCCAAGTGGAAGCTTCTACCTCACGACAAGGTGAACCAAGAGTTTATACGGGAGCATCCACAAGTGGGACACACCAAGATGAAGAAAACGAGGAACTACACCAAGAACGTCAACAACCTCCTTCTCCACCACGACAAGAGAACGACAACGCCAACAATGAAGAAGGCCAAGAAGAAGAACAAGATGAAGAAGATGTTCAAGACCCAAGCAAAAGATTTCACGAGTTCGAGCAAGAATTGCTAAAGTCCATCCTGTCGAGCAAATCTACAATGATATCCAAACCAGGAGAATCACTCGCTCAAAAACTCGTTTAGCTAACTTTTGTGAACACTATTCATTCATCTCTAGCATTGAACCTATGAAGGTTGAAGAAGCATTGGAAGATCCGAATTGGATAAACACTATGCATGAAGAGCTACACAACTTTGAGAGAAATCAAGTTTGGACATTGGTTGAGAAGCCCGACAACAACCACAACATCATCGGTACCAAATGGGTGTTTCGCAACAAGCAAGATGAAGATGGACAAGTAGTTCGCAACAAAGCACGTCTCGTCGCCCAAGGCTACACACAAGTCGAAGGTCTGGACTATGGTGAGACATATGCTCCCGTTGCTAGACTTGAGTCCATTCGTATCTTACTTGCCTATGCTAATCACCATGATATCACCTTGTACCAAATGGTCATTAAAAGTGCCTTTTTAAATGGTGAAATAGAGGAGGAAGTTTATGTTAAGCAACCTCCCGGCTTTGTCAATCCTAAGAAACCTAATCATGTTTACAAACTTTGCAAAGCTCTTTATGGTCTTAAACAAGCTCCTAGAGCATGGTATAAATGTTTAACCAAGTTCCTCATTGAAAAAGGCTTTGAAATAGTTAAGATTGATTCTACTCTTTTTACTAAAAGGGTTAATGAACTATTTTTATGCCAAATTTATGTCGATGATATCATATTTGGATCAACTAACCCTCATTTTAGTGAAAAGTTTGGAAAGCTAATGTCAGAAAAGTTTGAGATGTCTATGATGAGTGAACTCAAATTCTTTCTTGGTTTGCAAATCAAGCAAACTAAATAAGGAGCCTTTGTTTCTCAAACGAAGTACACCAAGGACTTATTCAAGAAGTTCAATATGCAAGAATGCAAAGGTATGACTACACCCATGCCTACGAGTGGACATCTTGATTTGACCAAAGATGGTGAACCGGTTGATCAAAAGGTTTATCGCTCTATGATCGGTTCATTGTTATACCTATGTGCTTCATGTCCCGACATTATGCTAAGTGTGTGCATGTGTGCACGATATCAAGCTCCACCTAAAGAATGTCATCTTAAGGCTGTGAAAAGGATAGTGAGATACTTAATCCATACACCAAACTTTGGCATTTGGTATCCAAAGAGGGCCTCTTTCGATCTTGTTGGCTACTCCGACTCGGACTATGCCGGTGACAAGGTTGAAAGAAAGTCCAATTCGGGTACTTGTCAATTTCTTGGTAGATCACTTGTGTCTTGGTCTTCCAAGAAACAAAACTCGGTATCCTTATCCACCGCCGAAGCGGAATACATCGCCGCTGGTTCATATTGTGCTCAGTTACTATGGATGACCCAAACTCTTAAAGATCATGGGATATATGCGAAACATGTTCCATTACTTTGTGACAATGAAAGTGCTATCAAGATTGCTCACAATCCCGTGCAACATTCTCAAACTAAGCATATTGAAGTTCGTCATCATTTCATTCGAGATCATGTTGCCAAAGGGGACATTAATCTTAAGCATGTTTGCACCGAAAAACAATTAGCGGATATTTTCACTGAACCACTTGATGAGAAAGTGTTTTGCAGGTTGAGAGGAGAATTGAACATCATTGATGCTTCAAACTTGGAGTAGGAACTCCATTTGATACATGCAAGACAAGAGCCTATGACTAATCCTTGATATTTCTCTTATGATGATAATCTTACGTCTTGGATATATTTGCACCTTGCATGTTATCTAACCCTTGTAGGAACTTGGATGGATCTAAATCTATGAGATTGCAACTCACTCACATCTTGAGCAATCTCTACATCACCAAGTCTCTACGAAATGGTGGTTGAAGACAAGGAAGCACGAAACCATTCACACATATCCTTTGACAATTTAGGTTGAGTTTCATGATTGTCATTTTGGATACACAAGTGCTCTTCCTTGCAAAAAACTGATACGTCTCCAATGTATCTATAATTTATGAAGCATTCATGCTATTTTATTATCTGTTTTGAATGATTACGGGCTTTATTATACACTTTTATATTACTTTTGGGACTAACCTATTAACTAGAGGCCCAGCCCATATTGTTGTTTTATTGCCTGTTTCAGTACTTTGAAGAAAAGGAATATCAAACGGAGTCCAAACGGAATGAAACCTTCGGCAGCGTAATTTTTTGGAAGAATATCATCCGGGAGACTTGGAGTTCACGTCAGAAGATCCTCGAGGAGGACAAGAGATAGGAGGGCACGCCCACCCCCTGGGCGTGCCCCCCTGTCTCGTGGGCCCCTCGAGCACCTCCCGACCGACTTCTTTCGCCTATATAGTCCCACGTACCCTAAAAACATCCACGGAGAAGATAGAGCGGGAGTTCCGCCGCCGCAAGGCTCTGTAGCCACCAAAAACCTCTCGGGAGCCCGTTCCGGCACCCTGCCGGAGGGGGGATCCGATCACCGGTGGCAATCTTCATCATCCCGGCGCTAGCCATGACGAGGAGGGAGTAGTTCACCCTCGGGCTGAGGGTATGTACCAGTAGCTATGTGTTTGATATCTCTCTCTCGTGTTCCCTCTATGGCACGATCTTGATGTATCGCGAGCTTTGCTATTATAGTTGGATCTTATGATGTTTCTCCCCCTCTACTCTCTTGTAATGGATTGAGTTTTCCCTTTGAAGTTATCTTATCGGACTGAGTCTTTAATGATTTGAGAACACTTGATGTATGTCTTGTCGTGCTTATCTGTGGTGATAATGGGATATCATGTGCCACTTGTTGTATGTTTTGGTGACCAACTTGCGGGTTCCGCCCATGAACCTATGCATAGGGGTTGGCACACATTTTTGTCTTAACTGTCCGGTAGAAACTTTGGGGCACTCTTTGAAGTACTTTGTGTTAGTTGAATAGATGAATCTGAGATTGTGTGATGCTTATCGTATAATCATGCCCATGGATACTTGAGGTGACAATGGAGTATCTAGGTGACATTAGGGTTTTGGTTGATTTGTGTCTTAAGGTGTTATTCTAGTATGAACTCTATGATAGATTGAGCGGAAAGAATAGCTTCATGTTATTTTACTACGAAATCTTGAATAGATAGAACAGAAAGGATAACTTTGAGGTGGTTTCGTACCCTACCATAATCTCTTCATTTGTTCTCTGCTATTAGTTACTTTGGAGTGACTCTTTGTTGCATGTTGAGGGATTGTTATATGATCTATCTATGTTATTATTGTTGAGAGAACTTGCACTAGTGAAAGTATGAACCTTGGGACTTGTTTCCTACCATTGCAATACCGCTTACGCTCACTTTTACCACTTGTTACCTTGCTGATTTTATATTTTCAGATTACAAATACCTTTATCTACCATCCATATTGCACTTGTATCACCATCTCTTCGCCGAACTAGTGCACCTATACAATTTACCATTGTATTGGGTGTGTTGGGGACACAAGAGACTCTTTGTTATTTGGTTGCAGGGTTGTTTGAGAGAGACCATCTTCATCCTACGCCTCCCATGGATTGATAAACCTTAGGTCATCCACTTGAGGGAAATTTGCTACTGTCTTACAAACCTCTGCACTTGGAGGCCCAACAACGTCTACAAGAAGAAGTATGTGTAGTAGACATCAAGCTCTTTTCTGGCGCCGTTGCCGGGGAGGTGAGTGCTTGAAGGTATATCTTTAGATCTTGCAATCGAGTCTTTTAGTTTCTTGTTTTATCACTAGTTTATTTTATAAAAGAAAACTACAAAAAAAATTGGAATTTAGTTTGTCTCATATGCTTCGTCTTTTTAATATCTTTCGTGAGTATGATGGAAAGGAAAATTGTGCTCAAGTGCTAGAAGAAGAAATCTATAAAATGTTTGTCACTAAATCTTTGAATGATGAGCATGATTGCAATGTTGTTAGTATGAACTCTTTGAATATCCATAGTACTAATGACGATTGCACTAGTCATGATGAAAATATCTCTTATAAGCATGTCAACTTTTGTTGAGTGCATGTTTGCATGAACACACCGAATAGAGAAGATATATATTGCAAGAGGCATAAGTATTTAGAAACTAAAAGGTTGCAAGAAAGTCTTGATGTTTGTGCTGAAAATTCAATATTTCTCGCGCTCCTTGTGAACTTTGCAATGAATGTGGTCATTTAAACCTCCAATGCAAATTGTTTCGTGACCAAAACATATCCAAAAATTGTGATAACTTGATTACCCTTGAGCATCATAAAGAGCTTGGTCTTCTTTTGGGGTATGAAGAAATGAAACGTATAACTGAGGGTATTCCAAAATTTAATCTTGACATATTTCTTGATTTTGATCTAGAGAAGATCTATTTGTATTGTGTGGTGAATTGCATTGAAAATCCTTATATTGCCAATTACATAAAGAAAAGAAAGTAAATAGAAGATGATGAGAATACTAATGAAAGGGAAGAGACTTCCCAATCTCCTCCTATTATTTCTTATGATGAATCAGGTAACGAGGAGGAGCTTTATATTCAACCAATCCCATCAATAAAGAAGGTTGAACCCATACATAACGTGAATAAGAAAAGGAAGAGAAGGGGAAGCAAAGGTAAAAAGTTATCCCTCCCAAATGATGTTGCTCCTACTACTCATTGTGATGATAATAATTGCTATACAATTGGTGCTATCCATACTATTAATGATGAGAGTGATTATACTTATGATATGAAAAGACCCAAGCTTGGGGAAGCTATGTTTGATGAGTATGAAATATTTGAGAATATATTTTCTGAAATTAATGATTGTCCCAAGTTTGGGGATGCTATGTTTAATGAAGATGATATTTTTAACCTCCCAAGTTTTGATATGCAAAGTTTTTATGAGGATAGCATGCCTATTTATGATGATTATATTGATGAAAGTGGGTTTGGAAGAGTGTCAACTTTAGGCAGTAGTGATCCCACTATTTTGGAGGATGTTGAATTTAATTGTGATGAATACGAAAGTGGATTTGGAAGAGTGTCAACTTTATTTAGTGATGATTCCACTATCTTGGAAGAGGTTTCAATCGATTATGATGAGAATGAAGTTGCTAATTATGATGATTATTGTGATGAAACTTATGCTATAAAAATTAGTGATGATTATATTTATAAAACTTGTCATGATTATGGTTACCCTTTTTCTGAACATTACTCTTTTAATGTGGAAAAAATTTATAGTATTCAAGTCTCTTATGATACTCCCACCATTCCGAATGAGAAGAAATTTGCTTATGTGGAGAGTAGTAAATTTCCTATGCTTGTAGATCATGAAAAGAATGCTTTAGGTGCTGGTTATATTGTTGAATTCATTCATAATGCTACTGAAAATTATTATGAGGGAGGAACATATGCTTGTAGCAATTGCAATAATATCAAGTTTCCTTTCTATGTGCTTAAAATTTTGAAGTTATGCTTGTTTTGCCATCCTATGCTAGTTGATTATTGTTCCCATAAGTTGTTTGATCAAAAAATCCCTATGAATAGGAAGTGGGTTAGACTTAAATGTGCTAGTCATATTCTTCATGATTCTCTCTTTATGTTTCAATTCTTATCTTTTATGTGAGCATCATTGAAATCATCATGCCTAGCTAGGGGCGTTAAACGATAGCGCTTGTCGGGAGGCATCCCAATTTTATTTTTGTTTCTTACTTTTTGTTCGTGTTTAGTAATAAATAATTCGTCTAGCCTCTGTTTAGATGTGGTTTCATGTTTTAATTAGTGTTTGTGCCAAGTAGAACCTTTGGGAAGACTTGGGTGAAGTCTATATGATCTTGCTGTAAAAAACAGGAACTTTAGTGCTCACGAGATTAGCTGCCATGTTTTACTAGAGATTGAATTTAGGTTGATTCATTTTGCAGATTATTAATATACAAATTACTCAGGTCCACCAATTTATGTCATAATTTTTAGGGTTCCATAAGTATACGTTTGATATAGATTACTACAGACTGTTCTGTTTTTGACAGATTCTATTTTCATTGTGTTGTTTGCTTATTTTGATGAATCTATGGCTAGTATGTAAGGGTATGAACCATAGAGAAGTTGGAATAAATTAGGTTTAACACCAATATAAATAAATAATGAGTTCACTACAGTAACTTAAAGTAGTGATTTATTTTCTTACACTAACGGAGCTTACGAGTTTTGTTTTGAGTTTTGTGTGGTTGAAGTTTTCAAGTTTTGGGTAAAAGATTCGATGGAATATGGAATAAGGAGTGGAAAGAGCCTAAGCTTGGGGATTCCCAAGGCACCCCAAGGTAATATTCAAGGACAACCAAGAGCCTAAGCTTGGGGATGCCCCGGAAGGCATCCCCTCTTTCATCTTCGTTCATTGGTAACTTTACTTGGAGCTATATTTTTACTCGCCACATGATATGTGTTTTGATTGGAGCGTCATTTTATTTTGTTAGTATTTGCTTGCTGATATTTATAATAATGTTTTGCATCTATATTTTCAATAAAAAAATGTCAAGGATAGCCTTTACCATGCTTATTTTGCTAGTATACATGTTGCTGTTTGAAAACAGAAAGTTTACCGTTGTTGCAAAAATTCCCTAGAAAAGTCAGAGAGTGATATAATGTTGAATCTTTTTGCATATTGAGATATGATAAATGTTTTACATCTTAGTATTTTTCTAATAATTTTTGGAGTTAGGAAAGTATGATGAATCTTGCATTCTTTACAGACTATACTGTTTTGGCAGATTGCTGTTATGTTTGCATTGTTTGCATATGTTTGCTTGTTTAATGATTCTATTTGAGGATAGGAGTATTAAATATGCAGAAACATTTAGTATGCAATGTTGAATAATAATGTTAGTAATTTTTTACAGTAGAAAATGATAAGGTTTTGCATTGTTTTATACTAACTTATCTCATGAGTTCCTATTGAGCTTGGTGTGAATGAAGCTTTCGAGATTTAGGAAACCGAGATATAAAAGGAATTAAGGAGACACAAAAGCTCAAGATTGGGGATGCCCAAGGCACACCAAGATAATATTTCAAGAAGTATCAAGCATCTAAGCTTGGTGATGCCCCGGTAGGCATCCCACCTTTCTTCTTCAAAAACTATCGGTTAGTGTCAGTTGAGCCTAAGTTTTTGCTTCTTCACATGAGTTGTGCTATCCTTGCAATGTCATTTTGTTTTGCTTTGCTTGTTGTTTGAATAAAATACCAAGATCTTAAATTCTTTAATGGGAGAGAGTCTTCACATAGTTGCATAATAATTTAGCCACTCATTGATCTTCACTTATATCTTTTTGGAGTAGTTTGTCATTTACTCGTGTGCTTCACTTATATCCTATGAGTAAATGGTTGAATAAGTTGAATGTCATAAATCTGAAATTATATATGTTTCATAGACTTCACATATAAGAAGTAGAGGTTGTAAACTTATTGGAGGTTAGCAAGCATTGTATTGGTCATTTGAACAATTCATGAAAGAATATTGAAGGAAGAGAGATTTCACATATAAATATATTATCATGGACATCTTTTACAATTGTGAGCACTCATTAAGTATGACATGCTAAAGAGTTGATGTTGGACAAGGAAGACAACGTAATGGGTTATGTTTTCTCACATCTCAGTTAAAGTATATTGTCATGGATCATTCAAACATGTTGAGCTTGCCTTTCCCCCTCATGCTAGCCAAAATTCCTAGCACCAAGTAGAGATACTACTTGTGCTTCCAAATATCCTTAAACCCAGTTTTTGCCATGAGTGTCCACCATACCTGCCTATGGATTGAGTAATATCCTTCAAGTTGTCATCGGTGCAAGCAATAAAAATTGATCTCTAAATATGCATGACTTATTAGTGCGGAGAAAATAATCTTTGTACGATCTTGTTATGGAAGCAATAAAAGTGGTGGACTGCATAATAAAGGTCCATATACAAGGGGCAATATAAAGTGACGTTCTTTCGCATTAAGATTTTGTGTATCCAACCCTAAAAGCGCATGACAACCTCTGCTTCCCTTTGCGAAGGGCCTATCTTTTACTTTATGTCTTTTACTTTATGCAGGAGTCAAGGTGATCTTCACCTTTCCCTTTTTCATTTTATCCTTTGGCAAGCACTTTGTGTTGGGGTGATCCTGATATATATATATATATATATATATATATATATATATATATATATATATATATCCAATTGGATGTAAGTTATCATGAACTATTATTGTTGACATCACCCAAAGGTGAATACGTTTGGAGGCAACATTATAAGCCCCTATCTTTCTCTGTGTCTAATTGAAACTCCATAACCACAAGTATTGCATGAGTGTTAGAAATTGTAGAAGACTATATGATAGTTGAGTATGTGAAGTTTGCTAAATTAAAGCTCTGACATAGACCCTTCCTGAAAATAAGATGAACTGCAGTTGTTTGATGACTAAGAATGAAGTTTGCTAGTTTTCAAGAAAGTTTATAGTCTACGCTTTAACATGTGAATTGCTTGTTACTTGTTCGTGAAAAGTTTTATGAGATGAACTACTGTTATGACATATAAACATGCTAGGAAAGGTGACTGAAATTATCATTGATAAAACTTGTGCACCTACTAGCATTCACACTTCATAAATTCTTTCTTTTATCATTTATCTACTCGAGGACGAGCAGGAATTAAGCTTGGGGATGCTGATACGTCTCCAACGTATCTATAATTTATGAAGCATTCATGCTATTTTATTATCTATTTTGAATGATTACGGGCTTTATTATACACTTTTATATTACTTTTGGGACTAACGTATTAACCGGAGGCCCAACCCATATTGTTGTTTTATTGTCTGTTTCAGTATTTTGAAGAAAAGGAATATCAAACGGAGTCCAAACGGAATGAAACCTTCGGCAGCGTGATTTTTTGGAAGAATATGATCCGGGAGACTTGGAGTTCATGTCAGAAGATCCTCGAGGAGGCCAGGAGATAGGAGGGCGCGCCCACCCCCTGGGCGCGCCCCCTGTCTCGTGGGCCCCTCGAGCACCTCCCGACCGACTTCTTTCACCTATATAGTCCCACGTACCCTAAAAACATCCACGGAGAAGATAGATCGGGAGTTCCGCCGCCACAAGCCTCTGTAGCCACCAAAAACCTCTCGGGAGCCCGTTCCGGCACCTTGCCAGAGGGGGGATCCCATCACCGGTGTCAATCTTCATCATCCCGGCGCTATCCATGACGAGGAGGGAGTAGTACACCCTCGGGGCTGAGGGTATGTACTAGTAACTATGTGTTTGATCTCTCTCTCTCTCTCTCTCTCTCTCTCGTGTTCTCTCTCGTGTTCCCTCTATGGCACGATCTTGATGTATCACGAGCTTTGCTATTATAGTTGGATCTTATGATGTTTCTCCCCCTCTACTCTCTTGTAGTGGATTGAGTTTTCCCTTTGAAGTTATCTTATCGGATTGAGTCTTTAATGATTTGAGAACACTTGATGTATGTCTTGCCGTGCTTATCTGTGGTGACAATGGGATATCATGTGCCACTTGATGTATGTTTTGGTGGCCAACTTGCGGGTTACACCCATGAACCTATGCATAGGGGTTGGCACACGTTTTCGTCTTGACTCTCTGGTAGAAACTTTGGGGCACTCTTTGAAGTACTTTGTGTTGGTTTAATAGATGAATCTGAGATTGTGTGATGCTTATTGTATAATCTTGCCCTTGGATACTTGAGGTGACAATGGAGTATCTAGGTGACATTAGGGTTTTGGTTGATTTGTGTCTTAAGGTGTTATTCTAGTATGAACTCTATGATAGATTGAGCAGAAAGAATAGCTTCATGTTATTTGACTACAAAATCTTGAATAGATAGAACAGAAAGGATAACTTTGAGGTGGTTTCGTACCCTACCATAATCTCTTCGTTTGTTCTCCACTATTAGTGACTTTGGAGTGACTCTTTGTTGCATGTTGAGGGATTGTTATATGATCTATCTATGTTATTATTGTTGAGAGAACTTGCACTAGTGAAATTATGAACCTTAGGCCTTGTTTCCTACCATTGCAGTATCATTTACGCTCACTTTTACCACTTGTTACCTTGCTGTTTTTATATTTTCAGATTACAAATACCTTTATCTACCATCCATATTGCACTTGTATCACCATCTCTTCGCCGAACTAGTGCACCTATACAATTTACCATTGTATTGGGTGTGTTGGGGACACAAGAGACTCTTTGTTATTTGGTTGCAGGGTTGTTTAAGAGAGACCATCTTCATCCTACGCCTCCCACGGATTGATAAACCTTAGGTCATCCACTTGAGGGAAATTTGCTACTGTCCTACAAACCTCTACACTTGGAGCCCAACAACGTCTACAAGAAGAAGGTTGTGTAGTAGACATCAAAAACTAACCCATGTAGGAAGATGAACTCAAACTCCAAAGTGGTGCTCCCAACTCTTGATGAGCTACATCAACCTTGAGCAACCCACACAAGTTCAACTACATGATCACGATCACCACCACCACGCAAGGTATGTTATTCCATCTTAGAGAAGCTTTACTCCAAGACATGAGTCAAAGCAACTCGACAAGATGTGAATTAATCAAGATGCTTAAACGAAAAATGGTAATCCCATTTTGAGCTTAAACGATGAGTATGACCCATGATCAAGTGATCTCACTTGACTCCTAAGTCAATATACTCTAACATAGGTGAATTTGTCGCTGACCAATCTAGGTGAAGGTCTCTTGTGTTCTTTTCTGTGCTCTTGCATTTGTCTCATGCATATTTGTTTCCCCTTTCAAGAAAAACTTCATCTAGATTTCTTCTCTTTTATTTTCTGTTCTGCATTCCCTGCATCCAATTCATTGCAAATCTTTCAGCTAATTCCTTGCAAATCCTTGTGAGATCTTACTTGTCTAAGTGAGCTGAGGTGACATGTGTTTTTCTCTGTGATGAACTCGGTCACACCGGCCTGTTATTTTTGGCCCCACCGAATCCTTTCGGTGCAACCAAAGCATACAACTCGGTGTCACTGATTTCACTACAGGAAAGACATTTTGCCACTTGTTTCTACATCACTTTTGATCCAGCTCCACTCAATGAATCTTATCCTCTACCAGCATCACATTAAACATGTTGCTTTGCTTCTGTGACTCAAGGACCAAACCCATTCATGACAAATTCCAGAAGACCCTTCTTGGAAATTGATGTCAAAGGGGGAGAGACAGATCACATCAAAGCTTAATCATATCTCTAGGGGGAGAGAATAATCAAGGAGATAGTACTCTTCTAGGATCCCAGATGCTTGGTGTTGAAGAGGAGAGATGTTACATGTCTTCTAGAGGGGAAAGACATGCTCATATGTGCTTATTTGCATTAGCTCTATTCAGTTGTTTCTTTGAGCTCTGATTCTTTGTTCCCTATCTTCTCCCAGTATCCCATGCTAGATTCAGGTGGAGCAAGACATCTAAGGGAAAGAAACTCATTGAATTCTTTGCACATCTTTACCTTTGGGGACATGTCTATATCAAATGTGGTACCTAGTACTCACTCTCTACATGTCATCCGAGTCTTGGTACTCTTGTGGTTTCTTTCGTTTGCTCTAGCTAGTAGGTGCATCTGTGTTATCTAACCTTATTTTCACAAGTTCATTCCATCCTAAGCCAACTCAAGACCACAAGGTAAGTATATGCATCACAATCATGTGTATGAGGAATTCTTGCTGATGTACATACAGTTTGCAAGGAGGACTCATGAGCATGAAGGTACATTTTCCACATTCACATCATTTGCTCTGATGCATATAGTCAAGATAAAGGTAACACATTGCCTACTCTGTCATGATTATGCATTCACATGCTTCTATACTCCATATTCACATGATTGCATACATGTAGGGGGAGCCTGTGCATGTTACATGTCTGTCTAAAGCTTTACTATGTTATTCTCTATATCTTTGTCTAAAGCTTTGATGTATGTTGTCATCAATTACCAAAAAGGGGGAGATTGAAAGCACAAGTGCCCCCTGGGTGATTTTGGTAATTAATGTCAACATATCTCTTGTTGGACTAACACTTTTATCTAGTATGTTTCAGATAAGTTCAACAATGAAGTGGCATGGACTAGAGGATGTGGAACCCTTTCAAGATGCTAAGGACAAATGATTGGCTCAAGCTCCAAGCTCAAGACTGTACATTTTATATTTTAGTGATCCAAGAGCACATTGAGTCTATAGGAAAAGCCAATACTATCAAGGAGGGATGAGGTGTTGCTTAATGGCTTGCTTGCTCAAAGTGCTTAGTGATATGCTCAAAAGCCCTCAACTACTTTCTCACATCCTCATATGACCTAAACCAATAGTCAAACTCGGCCCCACCGATTCTTTCTATCCGGCACCACCGAGTTCAAATGTCATAGCCACTGCCACAAACCCTAGGCAAATCGGTCTCACCGATAGGGATCTCGGTCTCACCGAGATGGGATTGTAATCTCTCTGTTTAACTTATTACCAAAATTTGTCTTACCGAGTTTGTGTAATCGGTCCTACCGAGATTACAATGTAAACTATCTATTTCCTTTTCGTAACATTTTGGTCCCACCAAGATGAGCGAATCGGTCACACCAAGTTTACCTAACCAACTCTCTGGTTAGCTTACTACCAAAATCGGTCTCACCGAGTTTGAGTAATCGGTCTCACCGAGATTACGTTATGCCCTAACCCTAACCATATCGGTCCTACCGAGTTGCATGTCGGTCCCACCGAAAGTCCTAACGGTCACTAGATTTACTGAATCGGTGTGACCGAGTTTCTCAATTCGGTCCCACCGAGATTGGTAAGTTGTGTAACGGTTAGAATTTGTGTGGAGGCTATATATACCCCTTCACCTCCTCTTCATTCGTGGAGAGAGCCATCAGAACAAACCTACACTTCCAACTTACATTTTTTGAGAGAGAACCACCTACACTTGTGTTGAGGTCAAGATATTCCAATCCTACCATATGAATCTTGATCCCTAGCCTTCCCCAAGTTGCTTTCCACTCAAACCTTCTTTCCACCAAATCCAAATCCTGTGAGAGAGAGTTGAGTGTTGGGGAGACTATCATTTGAAGCACAAGAGCAAGGAGTTCATCATCAACACACCATTTGTTACTTCTTGGAGAGTGGTGTCTCCTAGATTGGCTAGGTCTCACTTGGGAGCCTCTGACAAGATTGTGGAGTTGAACCAAGGAGTTTGTACGGGCAAGGAGATCGCCTACTTCGTGAAGATCTACCGCTAGTGAGGCAAGTCCTTCGTGGGCGACGGCCATGGTGGGATAGACAAGGTTGCTTCTTTGTGGATCCTTCTTGGGTGGAGCCCTCCGTAGACTCGCGCAGCCATTACCCTTCGTGGGTTAAAGTCTCCATCAACGTGGATGTACGATAGCACCACCTATCGGAACCACGACAAAAACATCAGTGTCTCCTATTGCGTTTGCACTCTCCAAACCCTTACCTTTACATTCTTGCAAGTTGAATGCTTTACTTTCCGCTGATCATATAATCTTCGCATGCTTGTTTGATATGTATTGTGATTGTTAAACTTGTGCCAAAACTCCACTTAAACTTAAAGAAACTAAAAACTGCAACTTTTGGTACTTAGTGTCTAATCACCCCCCCCCCCTCTGGACACCTCTTCTCGATCCTTTCAGCATGTTAATGACTTAGATGTGCAACACATGAAGTAACATATTTGTTCAATCAATGAAGACTTACCCTCTGATTTGAATACATTAATGTGGAATTTGACTTCGGAGCGCCAGATAATTGTGCGTCGTGTCTGGGTCTAATACTTCCTATACGGTGGGTAACGCCACCACTAAAACTTTTTGAAGATTTTCATTTGGCGTCATGACTACATTATCTTTGCAATTAGATTGTCTTCAACATTTGTTTATCTTCAAAATTGATATCTTCGCAATGTTGTTTTGTCTTCAATGTTATCTAAGTGAATGTGATCGGACCCTAATCGCTTCTGTGCTACTCCCTCAATTCCTTCTATCTAAGTCATGTGCATTCTGTTGACACTTGTCGAATATCTTCTCTGCGTCCTTGTCAACCGAAGAATCAGAGACACACATTTAAAACTGCTTTTAATGTTCTATCCTTTGACTGAAAACCGGAGAATCCGGAACGACCACCCGACAATCCACGCGTGTGTGGGAACATGGATCAACTCCTGATAAGTTGCATGCACGCCACATGTTCCTCAGATGTGAATCGCCAGGGGCACCTGCATAATTGCGCTGCGCCGCCCTCCTCCTTATAAATACACACCCCTCGCAGTCAATATTCTTTCTTCCACCTTGCCACCTTGCTCAAACCCTATCGCCTCTGCTAGCTAGCATCGATGCCGGAGACGAAACGCTTAGTTGCGCGACTTCTTCGACGCCGTCCTCACGCTGGCCACGGACCTCTTCCACTCCGCCGCCGCCGTAGGTGTCGTCCACCACCAATTTAGGGCGCGAGAGATTGGACTGCTCGGCCTCCCCGTCTATATCATCTAGCAGTTCATCTGTGGTAATTAAAACTTACTTTTTACAGTCTTTTTGATCTGTCAAATCCATCCACTTCAACCAAAAGTGGTTTATACACTTCCAAATCTAGATCTGTCTCTTTCTGAATCTCATATATTGCAAAGTATGTTCACTTATGCATCAAAACTAGTTAGATTCCTCACTTATACCTATTCGTGGATTCATACAAATTTGGAACCAACTTCCTTCAATAAGTGAATGTCTTCGCACTGTGAGGTCAATGTCTTCTAAACTGATTTATCTTCAAAATCTTCTAAGAATGCATATGACCTCTTCCCCTTCCCTCGCATCTCTAATGCTGTCACAGGTACATGTCCGTGGGAGAATCCCTTGGTTCTCATAGTATGTATTCATTTGCAGAATTCATACATCGTCACATCGAATCTCCTGAAGCTAGTTCTTGTCTGGCCAGCAGACGAAAGCCTTTCACTGTATTGAAGCTAATCAGTCTGAACATTATGGCTTCAGAGAAATCTGCACGAAAAGGAGGCAGGCAACACCGTGGCAACACTGCACTTGATTTGCCTGAAGATCTTTATGAACTCTACAAGTCTGACCCAGAGGGGAGCTACACCCAGTGCAAGAACCGAATCCAGTGGATCTGAAGATATTGGGCAGAGCAGTGGTTCAAGTATAGGAGTTCTATCCCTGTATGGTCAGAGGACCACAACCTGAGAATTCTGACCCATCATCTCTCCTATGCAGTCGTGAAGAAAATCTTTTCAAATGCAACTATTAGTTCGCAAAAAATTCAGCTGTTAAGACCAGAAGGAGTTTGGCCTCAACTTCAATCCTGGCCCCTCCGCTCCAAGGTCAGATGGAACTCGTGAAGCCAATGAGAACAGGATTGGCCCCTTTGCCAACTTCGATGGGATTCTATCTCATATTGCAGTCTAGAGAGCTGATGTGAAGCAATCTGCTGAAGAAGCTGATTCTAATGATGCTCCATCACCACCAAAGTAGAAGAAGAAGGCAAAAGCTTCAAAGCCATATGTCTCTGCTGCTCCAAAAGCTTCAACCAAGAAGTCACTGAAAGTTGCACCCCTTGAATCCAGTGTGCATTCTGAAGATTTGTCTCGTGTGTCCAAGAGGACCAAGAAGCCATTGCGCAAGAAGGCTACTGGGCAACCCCTCACCCCTGCTGCCGTTCTACGCAACGAGGAAGACACCATTGATCTGTGAAGCGATGAAGATCTTGGTGATGAAGCTCTAGAGATGCTGATCAGAGCAAGCAAGAGGCGAAGATCTTCAGTGATCTGCCCCTCTTTGATGTTGGCATCTTGAACAATTTCATTGATGAGTGGTTCGATGACCAAAACATCAGCATTGACAGTCCGCAGCTGCCAGTGGGCATCAGCATCACATTCCATGGAGCTATTGCTAATGAGCTGGCCCTAGCACAGAAAATCGTCGAGCTCAAAAACAAGATTGATTATGAGAAGGCACATTTCAAGAAGAACATGCACAAGCTCAGTGTGGCAGATGTGCAAATCTTCTAGAAGATGCTGCATGACCTCAAAACTGAATTTCATAAGAAGCATGAAGAAGCTAAAGGCTCTCGAGAACGCATGCAGTCTTATGCTCAGAAATGTGTGCAAGCGCACAATGAAGCTGAAAAGAGGACAGCTCTTGGGCGTCCTGGCATTGATCCCAGAATGGCTTCTAAGAAGAGTAAGAAGCCCGCTGAAGCTAATCCTGATGCTACAAGGCAGGGACAACCCAGCATTGTCTTCCCTGCCAGCATGACTGCCTCGAAGCCAAAGGTCCCCTCAACTGCTTCTGAGCTCAAGAAGACCAGGCAGGCTAAAGCAGAAGCCGGGAAGAGGAAGCACAAGGATACATCTGATGATGCTCCTTCCAAGAAAAAGTTAACAAAGGGCTCTAAGTCTTCAAGAAAAGAGCGTGCTACTGCCCTAGAGCCCCTCGTTGTTGAACCCATTTCTGTTGCATACCCTGCCTCTGCTAATCGCGAGCGCCGTCTCATTGTTCATGAATCTGCTCCCACAGAGGCACTAGAATCTGAAGAAGTTCCAGCTGTTGACCCCAACGCAGCTGAAGACATTGGTCGTGAAGACAATGTACTTGATGATGAAGGACTTCCTCAGCTCGAGCCCCAGTTGGTATCATCGCCTGCTCCTACGAGCAGTGAATATATTAGCATTGGTCCTCCATTAACGCCAATTTCTCAAGATGACTAATGGGCTGAGCGCCAACAAGAAGACACCCCAGTTCAAGATGAGACACCTCATACTCCAGCAGCTCAAGTCACCCATCCGGTACTTGATGATGACAACTACATGGAGACCACTCCATCCCCAAAGGCATCGCCAGCGTTTCGCAGGCTTTGCAAAGGTCTAAAGCCATCCATCTCCATGTCCACCATTCTAGAAGAAGATTCACAACAATCCAGCTCAGTGGCATGTCAAGTGTTCCCTGAAGAGAATCCTTGTGCGACTGTTCAAGTGTCTGAAGCTAATGCTGCTGAAGACGTTCCGGCTCCATCAACCGAAGAAGAAAGAAGAGAAGAAGAAGAGAAGCCACACCCCATGTTGTTGATCAAGTCATTCTTGAAGAGAATGTGATCGTGCCTGATCCTTCGGTCGTTGACCAAATGGAGGTTGAAAACAATGAGGCTGCTACCAACACTGCTACTGAAGCCAATGACCCTGTCATGGCTGAAGACAATGTGGAGCCTGAAGCCAATGTGAATGCTGAATCCACTATGACGCCAGTCATCATTGATGGCGCTATCCACCATGGCCTCACACTATGGAAAGAGCCTTCAATCATGAAGGTCAGCTTGTCACTGTCCGTTGGCCAATTATGATTCCTTCTACTGCTCCAGGACCCCAATATGATTATCATGTGGAGCAAAGGCCTCAAGTTCAGAAGCCAAAGCCGCGTCTGTCGAGGCTTCCAAGTGTTGTAACTACACAAGGCTCATTCAGCATGCTCAGCTTCAGAGAAGACAATACATTCTTTGACAGTGCCAAGAACCCTTACAAGAAGCAGAAGATCTCTTATGACAGATTTTGGAGCCATCAACAGCGAAGCTATTACTCTTGCATTTTGCACAATCAAGACCGGATTTTTCTGCACAGGCATCTGGATTGTGATGCTATGGCTGGGCTGCCATGTCTGGAAGAAGCCCTTGACTGCTTTAGGGATGTTGGTCTTCTAGCGTTCATCACAGATAAAGAGCACTGGAATGAAGAGCTCCTCCTACAGTTCTATGCCACCTTAGACATTCGAGGCTACAACAGGGATCCGAAGACTTGGATCCTTGAGTGGATGACAGGTGATGTGCATCATGAAGCCAAAGCTCAGGATATCATCGAGCTAACTTACCTGCCCACTCCAGGTGAGTTATACGAACTTGGTTGTTCGCTTTATAAGAATGAACTGCAGAGCATATTCCAAAAGCCAGAGCCAAACATGAGCCAAATGCTTAGCATGATGAAGCCTTTTGCCCCAAGACGCTGAATATCCAAAGGAATTCTTTGTTAAGGACCTTGAGTATCTGCCACGCATAGTATATCACATTCAGAGGCATACTCTCTGGCCCATCAAAGGCCATTCATCTGAAGCCAAACTTGAAGGCACCATGAAGACGTTGGTATTCTATATCATCAATGGCATTAGATTCAACACCAAGGATTTGTTCATCAGACAACTTGCTGCTTCCGAGATTGATCTGTTTGGTCTGAAGTTTTATGCTCCATAGGTGATGCACTTGATTAAGCATCATTCAACTGTTGACTATCGGCCATCAACGTGCAATCACATTGTCTTCTTTCCTGATGTTGATATGTCTATTGAAGCCATCTACCCTGAGCCTGCCAAGAAACCCCTCCACCTTCAGAATGCTGAGTTCCAGAGCTTCACGCAGCCCATTGATGGTGTTCATGTGCCCAATGTTGCAACTCCTACCTATCCTTTGGCTGGCAACCTGCGCCTACTGCACCGTGCATATACCGAAGCCACTGCAAGCACCATTGCACAAAGGCCTCAGAAGCGTCCTCGAGTACTTAATGTCCGTGAGCTTCTGGTGGCTTTACATCAAAAGCAGGACAAACATCATGACTCACGAAAGCGTCAGATGCAGAGTATCTTGGTGGATGTCAATCGCATTCGCTACTTAGCCACCAAGAACTCGTTTGTTGCACATGAAGCATGTCGTCATTCCTGGAAGAGTCTCACCTTGCTCTGCGCTGAAGATGATCTTCGCGCGGATGGTTTCACTGAAAATTTCAAGTTTGAGCCCAGGCCTCCTCAAAATGTAAGCTAGCATCGCACACCCTCCATTGAAGATTCAGAGTGCTCATCTTCGTCTACAACTGTTGTTGTGATGGTCGTCGATGAAGAAGATGATGCCACTTCCCCGGTTCTCACTCCACTGCATGATGCTGCTGCACAAGGACCGTCTGCACCACCAAACTCCAACGTCGACCCTGCTTCTCCAACTTCGCCTCCACCTGCACTACAAAAAAAAGACACATTCGTGACATTTTGGGCCGAACGGATTTTTTTCTGTCATACATATGACACTTGTATGACGATAATTGTGACAAAACCCGGTATCATCATAGATGTGGTGGGCTCCTACTTCTATGACAAAAAATCATGATAGAAAGTGGGCTTTTCGTCCTGGGCGGGCCGGAGACGCAACTGCATGACATTATTTGGCCCGTCCATGACAGAAAAACCGTGGTAGAAGCGAGGGCGAGGAAAATTTCAGGGAGTTCCTGGTTACAGTGGGTGGTCGGGGGCCGAGCGATGCGCGTTTCTCTCATACACGTACGCGCGTGTGTGCGAGGCGTTGGCTCTAACTGAACCCGAGTGAGGCGTTGGCCTCTAACTGAACCAGAGAGATTGCACTGCAGGCTACGCGTTACTGAACCTGAGCGATCGATCGATGCCTGCTAACTGAACCCGATCGAGCGATTCCTTCGCTATTGCTGCTAACTGAGGCCGATCGATGCTGCCTCTCTGGATGAACTGTGAGCGTTGCGGGGGGGGGTTGGATGAACAGTGAGCAGTGGGAGTGGATGAACAGGACCCGTGGCGTTGCCTTTGGATGAACAGGACCCCGATCGATCGAGCCGGTTGGGGCTGGATGAACAAGACCCCGTGGAGGGCTGGATGAACAGGACGACCCCGTGGAGGGCTGGATGAACAGTAGACGGTGGAGGGATGGATGAACAGTAGCCCATGGAGGGGTGGTTGAATAGGAGCCCATGGAGAGGGGGTGGTTGAACAGTAGCCGGTGGAGTAGCACGTGGTGGAGGCTGGATGAACAGGAGCCCGTGGATGAACAGTCGCGGGTGGAGGCTGGAGGAGGTCGACGGTGGATGAATAGTAGCTCGTGGAGGCTACAGGAGGTCGATGGTGGAGATGAACAGTATCCCGTGGAGTCCCGTTTTGCGGTACGCCACACCCCTCCCGATGAACAGGACCCCCGTTTCAACTGTAGCGCTCCAACACAAGTCCGTTTCGTGTGTTTTGCGGTACGCCACACCCCTCCCGATCAACAGGACCCCCGTTTCGACTGTAGGAGGTTCGTTTCCTCCGTTTTGCGGTACGCCACACCCCTCTCGATGAACAGGATCCCGTTTCGAGCGTGGTCAGTCGAACACAAGGCCATTTCCTCCGTTCTGCGGTACGCCAGGCTTCGTTTCCATCGCTTGTTCCGTCCAAGCCGTCCCGATGAACACGACCACGCATTCTGTTCCGACCCAGCCGATTGGCTCCCACGCGTTCTGTTGCCTCCCGATGAACACGACGCATTCCGTTGCCTCCCCATGAACACGATGCATTCCGTTGCCTCCCCATGAACACGACGACAATGTTGTTTCTCCGTTTCGACCCAGCCATGTACACAAGCCCTGGCCGTACGTATGCGCGAGTAGGCATTTGAGACCCGCCAGTATGTACACATACGTGGCCATATTTTCTTTCTTGCACCCTGGCCGCTGTACGTACGTGCACATGCTACGTGCGCGCCTCTACTACGACACGTGCGTGCCTCTACATCCACCAGTATATATGTACGTACACGTTCGCGACCAGAATGACAACGCTACATACGCTTCAACCAGGTGGGTCCTGACTGTTAGGCACTTCCTTGCGTGCGAAAATGTAGCTGGTGGGTCCCAACAGTCAGGGGGGCGAACTGTTTTTTTAGGATGCACTTCCTTGCGTGCGAAGATGTAGCAGGTGGGTCCCAGCAGTCAGGGGGGTGAATCATTTTTTTGCCCGGATGCACTTCCTTGTGTGCGAAGATGTAGCTGGTGGGTCCCAGCAGTCAGGGGGACGAATCGTTTTTTTTTTCGGACGCACTTCCTTCTGTGTGAAGATGTAGCTGGTGGGGCCCAGTAGTCAGGGAAAATATTTTTTTCGCGAAATACAGTGGCCCATCCGGTGGGTCCCAGCTGTCAGGTGGAGGAATCATTATTTTCTGAGTAATAAGGAGGCACTTCCTTGCTGCGGCCGTGGACCCAGCTGTCAGCCTCTCCACGTACAATCCACGTCCAATGGAAGTCGTTCCTTGACCACGTTGATCAGGCCGCGCCGAGAACACCACGGCGGTGGACGATGGCCAGGCCTAGGAAGGGGACGACGCGGAGCTGGGGAAGACGTGGCAGCAGAAGCTCGCGCGGAGAGGAGTTCGAGGGTTCACTGGTTCGGCTACGGTATGAGGCTGCCGTCGCCGCAGGGCCTGGCCAACGGTGGGAATAGTAGGGGGCGATGAGGCCTCCGCGGCAGCACAGCCGGCCATGGGAGGCAGGAGCATGCGGCACGACCGGCGCTGCTTTGGGTGGCTAGAGCAAGAACACCAGAGGTTGAAGAAGCACTACGGCCGTTGGATGGACATCGTACGGTCACTGGAGCTAGAATCGTTCATACTGAAGAAGCAGCACGGCCGTTGGATTAACATCCAACGGTCACTGCTGCTAGAATCATTTTTGGACTAAGCTGACAAAGCCAAAGTACATGTGAACCTAGTAGACCCACAAGTCAGCCTCCAAATCTATCCCAAACAGCATCCAACCCAAAATTTCTAGCCAGATTCAAATTAATTTTAAATCTAAATATACCTTAATTTAAATTCAATGAAATTTTACCTGCACAAAAACAATGAAATTTAAAATATCAAAATCCGAAAGAAAACAGTATTTTGGAACTAATTGCCTGTTTGCTGTATTTTTTCATTTTACAGCCCATTTATTATTACTTATAGCCCATTTATTATTACTTATAGCCCATTTCTTATTACTTATAGCCCATTTTCTGGGCAAAATGCATCCCTCCTTGTCTTGAAAGATTTCCGGCCCAGCAAGGCTTAGAAAAGCAAGTAGGCCTATGTTGGTTATTCTGCAAAAAACAAAATAGCTGGCTAGCCATTTTTCAGAATGAAAAAAAAACCTGGGCTAGACAGGCCACTGGTCCCACACAACCCAGTTGATACCCTTCTCCGTCCCGAAAAAACAAATTTACTGCGTGCGCTGTTGGGTCCCTACTGTCATCCTCACCATGTACAATCATCTCCTTATTCCTCTCGGTTGTTGACCATGTTGACAACACCGGAGGGCGGCGCCGCGGCGAGCGAACCAAGGCAGAGGATGATGGTGAGGCCTCGGACAGGAACGAACAAGAGCCGGGGAAGATCACAGCCAGGCGTGGGAGGCGGGAGCAGGCGGCCCTGTCGGTGCTGGTTTGGCTTTGGCGGCTTGAGGAAGAAGAGACTGAAGAAATGCGACACACGTTGAATGTCAATCCAACATTCAAGGTTGGCACAATCGTTTGTTGAGTAAGCGGACACCAAGTAGCATACTTTTTATATATAGGAAGAAAACTGCGAGGAAAATGCGTTCATCTGCCGTCCTCCTCACAGGGAACATTCGCCACATAAGTGACTAGCACCCTTGGTTTCCAACCGAGAGGTCTTGGGTTCGAGTCCCAGGAACTCTCAATTTTGTCCTCCTTCCTTCCTTGCAAAAAAACAGAAAGAAAATCAAAGACTTGGGAAGGTGTACAGAACAAGCTAGTGTACCGGTAAAGAGACGTTGCCGAGTTTTAGAAAAAAGAGAGATGTGCTCCTGTAGCTGGTTCGAATCCAAACCTAGACTATGACTATATATGGTGCTATGCTACTCTGCAAGTAATGAAACTAACATATCCAACGTTCGCTTCTCCTCTTCTCTACTTACTCTGCCTAGCATCAGAAGCTCTGGCCGCAGCAACCATGTCCACTAGCTGCTCGTCCACCTACTCTTCAGCAGGCAACAACTAGATATGCGCCAAGTCACCACCCGTACCATCGCCTGTGGGTCTCATCACACCCCCGCCAGCACGCGCACCGCAGCCGATTGCTCATCACAACCCGTTGCCGTTGGTGTGGTGCAACTGCTGCAAATCACGCAGAGTCATCCGTCGTGTCTCAACCAGAATCCTCAACCCTGGCTGAATCTTCTACAAATGCCCGAATCATGGGGTAATAATATGTTTAAGTGTTGTTCTGCTGCTTTCAGTTGCTGATTTTTTTAATAGTTTGGTTGATGATCTTCCAATTTGATTCGTGCAAAAAAGGGAAGATTCATGTGATTTGTATTTCTGGGAAGTTGCTGATGTGGGGGAATGCAACTACGCTGATTATTTGATTAGCCGAGGAATCCCAATACCAGCAAGTTGGGGTGTTGGACAAGTAACTGAAGGAACGGCAGAAGAGGAAGATGCAGATCAGAAGGTTAAAGATGTAGTTCCTCTGATCATGGCCAAGCAACAGGTGCTGAACGGCCTTGACAGCAATGAGGAGATGAAAGAGCTTGTGAAGATAATGGGAAAAATCGATGTGCTCTGTAGGATGATTGTCTCTTTATTTGCAGTGTATGTAGCACTCGTGATGTATTCAGTGGCTACGACATGAGCACTTTGCTAAAACTAGTAATGGATGAAACCTGTGTAGCAGGCTGGGTGTAGTGTTGTGAACATCTAATGATTTCTATTAACGGAAATCAGGGGGTATCCCCTTTTGCTCATAAATAAATAAATAGCAGAGGCCCTGTCGGGTCAGCTTTGTTCTCATTCGAAGACGTCGAGCAAATTGCAGTCCAACAACAAACTATGTCATCAAATTCAAGTTTCACAGCCAAATATGAGTACAACTAAACAACAATGTCATCATGTTTTAGTTGTCATACAATCACCAAACACAAATCAGCATACATAACAAGTGATGTTCTCACAGCAAAATACTAAACAACATGTTCATCAGGTTTCAGTTGTCATAGCAAACACAATTTCACATAGTAGATAAAAAACGTCTTCTGACAGGCAAATACGACAAAAGCAATGTAATCATCATCCGCAGCAGCAGCGTCAACATCTTCGCCATGTGTATCAGTCTGAATCATAATTCCCCACGGTGTCATCTTCTTCTTCGTCCTCAACGTCCTCGAACGTTGGCTTCTTCTTGATCAACTCTTGTATGTCCACAGCACGACAGGCAATCTTTTCGCCGGCGTCATTGACGTGATGGTTCTCAAAGATATTAGGAACATCTGTGTTATCTTGTACATCAGGAGCAGTGTAAGCATCATCTTGTTGTGCAACTTCATTAAACGAATTCCTCTGCTCAAACCTTTGCAATACTCTCCAGTCATCGCTACGTGCAAATGTGTCTTCCAAGAAAAATATCTGTGTTGCTTGATTTGCCAAAATAAAAGGCTCGTTGGTCTGGTACGCCGCCTTGACATTGATGGATTTGAAATAATCATCAGCTCTGGGTTTTGCGATCCTGGAAAACAGGTTATACCAACGACAACACAACAGAACCACACACCGATGATCCTCGAAACTGGAGATATACTGCAACTGAACAATGTCTGTTATGTTAGCATACATTTCAGTTGTCTCTTTGTCATACGTATCCATGCTCATGATGGCACTGTTTTGTGTCTTCCTGCCTTCGTCTCGTGCAAGGGTGTTGTAGCGCACATCTCCAACAACGCAAGATTCATAATGTCTTACCCGAGTATCAGGACCCATTGCTAGTGAGTAAAGGGCATCATCAACTGCCTGCCCATCCTCCCGCATCTTCTTAACCTATGGTTAGAAAATAGACAAGCTGATCATCTTATGTACTCAATATATTAAAAAACTGACAGTGCACTTCAAAAGCTTACATGGTTCTTGAACCATTTCGCAAATCCTGCCATAACCAGTTTGTCAATGTTTCTTGGATTTTGCGGCAGTAACTCCTCTTTGTAGATGCTGCACAACATAGTGATCGCGTCAAACATCTAAATATATAAGAATGTGCTGCAAGTTTAGTAGATTACGATGTATAAGCTGCAGTACTGCACTTACTTGATATAAGGTAGTATCTCAGGACAGTTATTCAACACATACCAAACCATTTTGTCCAAATCTTTAGGTTTGTCCTCTTGTCGACTCTTCCCTGTAACTCGAACAGAATAATCGAAAACATTGAGCCCGGGATTGTCTTCACCCACCTCTTTGCTAAGCTGATCAGCTGTTTCAATGTATTTTGAGCAGAATGTCAACGCTTCTGTAGCAATGTAGGCCTCTGCAATGGAACCCTCGGGTCTAGCTCTGTTCCTAACATAGCCCTTGAAAGTGCCTAGCCGCCTTTCAATAGGGTACATCCAGCCATACTGTACTGGACCTCTAAGTAGTGCCTCATCAGGTAGATGAACAGCCAAATGCACCATCACATCAAAGAAGGCTGGAGGATATATCTTCTCAAGGTCGCATAGGATAGTTGGTATCTTGTCTCTAAGACGCTCCAAAGCATCTATCCTGATATTTCTACTGCAGAGTTCCCTGAAGAATTGTCCCAACTCTGCAACTGCTCTGTATAAGTCAGGGCGGCCCAATCCTCTAAGGATAACAGGTAAAACCCTTTGAAGTAGGACGTGGCAGTCATGAGTTTTCAACCCTTGTACCTTGTTTCCATCTGCACTGACTCTCCTTTCAGGGTTGGAAGCAAATCCATGTGGGAATCTCACACGTGACAGGACCTCGCAGAATTCTTTTCTTTTTACCTTGTCCAAGACGTACACAGCTGGTGCCATATCCCGTGGTTTACCTTCATCTTGCACCTGCAAATCCTTTCTGATACCCAGGTGTGTCAAATCAATCCTAGATTTTAAGGTATCTTTCGTCTTGCCTTCAATATTAAGAAGTGTGCCGATAATGCTGTCACATATATTTTTCTCGATGTGCATCACATCAAGATTATGCCGCAGATCCAAATCTTTCCAATACTCCAAGTCCCACAAAGTGGACCTGCGGGTAAACAATAATCTCTCTTCTGCCCTGCCACGCTTCCTTTTCCCGCTACCATTACCAGGATGGTTTCCTGGTGTAATATGCCTGACCTTCTCTAATTCCACTTGCAACTCATCGGCGGTGAGCCTCTTTGGCGCATCACGGTTTTCATGCTTTGCATTGAACACATGTCTTCGGTATTTTCTAGGATGCGGCTTGTCCTTGGCAAGGAAACGGCGGTGTCCAATGTAACAGATCTTGCTAAGTATTGCGTATGACAGCGGATTCCTGTCACAGTGAACACATGCATTGTAACCATGTGTCGTTCGCCCTGACATAGTGCCCAAAGCCGGATAATCATGGATGCACCAAATTATAACAGCACGCAGAAAGAAATCAGCTGGTGGGCTGCTATATAGGTCTCGAGTGAGAACACCCTTCCATAGCTGTTGAAGTTCCTCCACAAGAGGCTCCATGAACAAATCAAAATCCTTTCCAGGACTTTTTGGACCTGGGATGAGCAAGGCCATCATGTAGTTTGATTCTTTGGTGCAGACATTTGGAGGCATGTTGTAAGGGATAACAAGCACTGGCCACATGCTATATGTGGCGCTCTGGTGGCCAAATGGGTTAAATCCATCTGAAGCTAAGCCAAGTCTAATGTTTCTCGGGTCAGCAGCAAACTTTTTGTGTTTATCATTGAAGCTTTTCCACTCACTACCATGAGATGGATGGCTCATTACATTCTGATCTCTGTACTCCTGGTTCCTAGAATGCCACAGTACATCCTCTCTTGTTTCAGCATCATGAAACAACCTCTGCAATCTTGGTGTAATTGGAAAATGTCTCAGAACATTATGAGGAATCCTCTTCACAGCATCGCCATCTTTCCATCTTGATGATTTGCATTTCGGGCATTCACTTAAGTTGGCATAATCCTTCCGGAACAGAACACAATTATTCTTACAAACATGGATCATATCATATCCAATTCCAACTGCACGAAGGAAATTCTTCATTTTACTGTAGGTGTGTGGCAGCTCAGACGCATCTGGGAAAGATTTGCGGAAAGCAGCCAACATCGCATCGAATGATTTGTTGGTCATCCGCTCAGATGTCTTCACCTGAAGAAAGGTGACCATAGCTGAGAATACTGACAGCTTATTTCCTGGGGTGACAGCAACGTTGCATTGTTCCAACATGCGGGCCCACCGTTTTTCTTCTGCAGGTGAAAGTTCACGGAATGCACGAGCATTTCGTAGCATTGTTTCAATGTTGGTCAAACTCACTGGCTCCGCCACCACCACCTCCTCCTCCTCTTCCACCTGAGCATCAGGCAGATCAAGATGGTGATCTGCTGCTTCCACGTAGTCAATAACATTGACGTTCACAGCTTCACCATGATGAACCCACCTAGTATATGTGACCGACATCCCATACAAGTGTAGATGATTTTGCACAGTTGACTGGGGTCTTGTAACTGAATTCATACAACTGCTACACGGGCAGAGCACATCTGATTTCGGACCACCGTACTCAGCTCTGATAAAGTTCATGAAGTTTTCAACCCCCTCGACATATGCAGCGGAGAATCTTCGAGCAGAAGTTATCCAAGTCATGTCCATCTGTTAGACATACAAATTAGTTCTTCTACTAGATATTACAGGAAAAACATATATGCTTTTTTATGAAGTCCAGAAAAAAATACCTAGGTCGATGTCTAAAGCTATGGCAAGATATTTGGAAGAGAAGATCTAAGTGACGAAATATATGTAAAGCTAATTCAGCAAACAAATTTGAGTGCTAGATTATGGTAGGCTGTTTCAGCAGTCAATGAGGCCGAGCACACAACCATCAAACTATCGAAGGCCATCGCAGCAACAAAGATCGAGTATAAAATGGTGTAGAGCTATTTCACCTAACAGATTGGCTACTAGACCATGGCAATCTACGTCACAATAAATATATGGCAGGCTATTTTAGCAACTAATCGGCCTTGGCATGCCATCTCAGCTAAGCAGATTGAGTGCAGAACAGGGCAAGGAAGCTTCTTAAGCAAAGCATATTGACAGTAAACTACTTCGGCAAACAGTGAGATTAACAACATCTATCAGCTAACATTCAGCGCTACACCGACATGAATGGGGCCTCAGTCTAGAATGCGCGTACCGTGGGAGAATCTGACCGCCGTGCATCTCCGCACGGACACCGCCAGCGGTGGCGGCGCTGACCACCGTGCGCCTCCACAAGAACGTAGCCAGGGGTGGCGGCGCGGCTAGAGGACGGCAGTCTACGAGAGCGTACTGTGGGAGCGAGAGGATCACCATGCGTCCCCTCGATGAACCACGGCGCCGACATAT
>NC_057795.1:339392718-339407258 GCF_018294505.1 Triticum aestivum
TATTGGCTAGTTCGCCGAAGGGCGGTTGAATCGGATTTGGGGGGGATTTTTGTGTGTGGGGGGGAGGATTTTTGCGCGGTGGGCAGGGGGAGTTTGGCGCATGGTCAGTTTCTCCAAGTGTAGTCCCACGTGTCAGTGAAGAGGCAAGCCGAAGCGCGTTCCGTTTGCGTGAGCCGTGTGCAGGACCGAACGTGTGTGCGGTGCAATGCGACCGCGACAGGAGTGTTGTGAGTGTACCGCCTTTTTTCCTTTTAAACTAGGTGCTTCTCCCCCTCAAAAAAAATTGTTGCTTCGCGTGATCCATCGATACTACTACTAGTAATCCGGTAATCCCGACTAAAACGGCGCGGCCGGGTCTTTTCCCGCACGATATGCTGGGAGGTTGGCTAAGTTGGGTTTTTTAGGACGAGTAATGCTACACCTACGTAATCCCAGTTATGTAATTAACGTAATGTGAAATGGGTGAGCTGTTGATTGTAGATTGGGGGGAGGGAGGGGCCCACCACCATGAAAATCAGGGGAGGAGAGAGAGAGGCAATTTACATTAACCCTTTCATAGGTTCCCGTAGATGTAGAAAGATGTGAAATGCGTGAATGTGTAGTGGACGTACTATTGGAGTGCCTAAGATAATTTGTGCATGTATAGACCCTATGTGTTTATTTTACTTCGCATGTTAGATTTGTCTCAGTTCAATAAAAAGTAGAGTTGGTGATAATGGTGTGCCTGTCATCCTGCAATATAGGTCGTCCGATATATATCTAACGGATAGGAAGGAAACTATGAAAATTTACCTGCACTCCTCTCCACATTTGAAGATAAGGCTTTCCCTCGTTCATCCTTTTCTCCCACAAGATCTTGATCTTCCGTGCAACGCATGGGCATCTTGCTAGTACTCCTACAATATGTATATTATTGTGAAAGTTCATATACACCGGCCGAGATTAATGCAAACATGGCAGATTTTCATTAAATTTCGAACTTTTATATGACAGAAAAATAAAAGAAACCCGACCCTAAACCTATTCTACGGTGGTGACCGATGTCCTCCATTTGCGATCTCTATGTACAGGGGCGGGGTTCAAGACCCGTGAAGTGAAGGTGCGGTCTCCGGCGAGGAAAAGTAGAACACGGGAGACGGACCGGCCAGTTGGCACACCATGCCCTGCCGCCTCCCATGCCCTACTCATCCTCGGAGGAGTCCCCAACCTCAGCGGTGCCGGACGTTGGACGGCGGCAAGTAGGATGCGTGGCTGACGGTGCTCCCGTCGTCGGCCGTCAGTGTGGCCACCGCTTGTGCGGTCGCGTACGTGTCCGGCTACGTCGCTATTGCGTCGCGAGAGGCGACTTGAGCGAGGGCGGCGACCTCGAGCTTAATCCCCGAAGACAAGCTCTCCCGCAGAGCGTTCGCACTTGCGGTCATGGCAGATGTGGTGCCATGTAGGAGGATGATGCGCTATGGTGTGGAGGTTAGCTGGGCGTTGCCGCTTTAAGTAGCGCATTCTGGTGAGGCCAAGCGTCCGGGTGCGTCATTAAGTCGCCGGAGTTGGTTCCTCGGGCACCGAGCCTCTTAACGACGACATACGAATGGACGACATGAATGCGGGCAGCTGGTGCCCGCTGGGAACGCACCGCATGACGGCGCGAGGGACGAGGGTTTTGGTGTGCCAGGGTAGTCAGCTGCGGTCGTGGCAATGTTGGAGATGCCCTTTGCTCACATGTGATCCCCGCATGTCATTGAAAAAGCAAGACGACCCGGCATGTCTCAGGTCCAAAGGATACAGTTGGTCGTGCTACACCACTCCGCGGATGCGTCGTGCCCCCCCGTGCATCCTCGATGATCCGGGTGTTGGGGTGTGTTTGGATTGTGGCCAAAGTGCACCTTACCAAAATTTTGGTCATGACCCAAAGATTGGTCTTTGTTTGGATGGTTGCCATTTTTTGGCATGCCAATGAACTCTAGCCAAGTCTAGTTCATTTTTCTTGCCAATATCGGCCAAATCATGGGCAACCAATACCTCAACCAAAATTTTGGTCATGACCCAAAGATTGGTCTTTGTTTGGATGGTTGCCATTTTTTGGCATGCCAATGAACTCTAGCCAACTCTAGTTCATTTTTCTTGCCAATGTCATGGGCAACCAATACCTCAAAAAAAAATTTGGCTACCCAATGCTTTGATGGGGCAACCTTGGGCACAAACCAAACAGACTGTTGGTCGTGCCACAACACTAACGCCACCCTCGGCACACTGAAACCGACTGTATCTAGCAACGATATGAGCGTGTCGCTCACAGCGGTCGCCGTGTCCAGAGGCGGTGCTAGAGCTGCACCCCATTGTTGGCCCCAACGACCCACATGAACAGTTGTCGGCGGCGAGGAGGTCGTGGGCCAGCTCCTCCATTGGACTAGTCTGCGCTACGTCGTCCCGACGGGTGTGCCCCACATGTCGGTTTCCCTGTTTTCCCGGCCATATTCGAGCGTTAGTGCTCCGCGTTGCGCATTAGGCCTTTCACTATGTAGGCCAAGCGAGACAACTTATTGTTTATTTGAGCCGTTCAAGTATAATCATGTGGCGTTTTCTTATTTCTCATTCCTCTCCAACCCTCTTCTCCATCGATCATGTCACCCTCCAGTCGAGTCCGTCCTCCCGCATGCCTCATTTGAACATTCCGCCGAGTATCATTCGCATGTACCCACCCTAGTCCTCTTTTGATAGATCTCCAGACCCGAGATGAAATCGAGAGGGAATGAGTGGGGGCACGTGATACCTAAGGCGGATTCAAAAGTTTGAATCGGTGATCATAGCATCTGCAAATCATATATAAAGGGTATTCAATGTTCGCTTCGTTTTTGAACGTACAATATACTACCTCCTATCCTTTCTAGTTTACATATAGGTTTTATGTGTAGTCAAAGTATCTCTACTTTGATCAAGAAAGTATCAACATTCAACAACGCCCAATCAATATTGTTAGATTCGTACGTACTCCTAGATTTGTACTCGAGATGGTTTCCAATTGGACTATTGACAAGATTAATAGTACATGAGATGTATAATGTGATAATTATATCATTGGAAACTCCTTTCACATACGAATTTGACCGTATGCTTTGTGTAAGTTGCATGTCATATATTATTACTCTAACATTTGGTCAAAGTTAGCCTCGAAAAACGCATTAGGCCTTGTATAGTAAATGGAAGGAGGGAGCAGTAGTGGAAGTGGATCCTCTGACGTAGGTATCCCTGCCTTACCCTCCCTTTCGGTCACTTACTGGCGGACCCCATGCTTGCTAGGCCCCGCATGTCAGTTACTCAATGGGTTCGGCCACGTCAGGGGATCCTCATCCGTAGTATACTCCCTCTGTTTTTATTTACTCCACATAAAACGGAGGGAGTGGTAGTATAATAAATGACTCGGGAAGGGTAGGGGGACAGACGTCGGTTTGCTCTCAATTGCGGTCCCACAAGCGAGCAAAAACGCAAAACGAAGCGCATTCCATTTGGTGAGCGACGTGGAGGGTCCAGCGTGTCGGGCTGCAATGCAAACGCGACAAGAGCGATGTATAGTCAAAACCGATTGACCGATCGTCATCCGAACCACTATTCAAACCAGAACCTTCGCTGCTCGGCCTACGCCAGCCACTGCCCGAAAACCACACCAAATCTCCAGCCCATTCCCCCACCTTTCGATCCCCTAGCCCGCATCAAGCGTCCCCTAGTTCGCTGGAAAGCCATGGTGCGCCGCAAGATCACTTACTACAAGATGCTGACGCTGGAGCGCCGCGCAGAAATCGCGGCGGCGGTCGGCGCCAAAGACCTCCATTCCCAAGCTCTCTTTGCAGCGGACCAATCCCCGAGTTCTCTGGAGTCAAGCTACGAGGAGGAGGAAGCCGATCCAATGTTCATGGCGGAGGTCGCGGCGCAGAAGGCCCCCGATGGGTAGGAGACGATGGACGTCGACTTCGTGCCGGCGTCCGAGTCCCCCATGGTGCAGGCGGACCAGCGGTTCAACATGGCGATACTAAAGGAGGACCGGGACGCAGAGGCTCAACTCGACGCGGAGCACGCGCATGCCGCTTCCATCGAGGCTCTCCTGCAGGCGGAGTCGGATGTCGTGGATGTGAACCGGGCGGCGAAGCCTCAACTTGAGGCGGAGCGTGCGTATGCCGCTGCCATCGAGGCCCTCCTGCAGGCCGAATCAAACGTCCTGGACTTGAACCGGGTGGCAGAGGCTCGACTCGACGCAGAGAGCGCGGGTGCCGCTCTCATCGACGCCCTCCTGCAGGCAGAACCGGACGTCCTGGACTTAAACCGGGCGGCGGAGGCTCGACTCGACGCGGAGCGCGCGGATGCCGCTGCCATCGAGGCCCTCCTGCAGGCGGAACCGGACGTCCTCAACTTGAACCGAGTTGTGCTCTCGTCCGTGCAGAGCACCCGCATGCTCCGCATGAATGAGTAGCTGGAGGCCGAGGACAACCACGACGTGGAGACACACGTTGGCAGCTACGGCTGGTTCGCGCTGGCAGCCAAACATGACGAGGCTGTCTCTTTCCGCGAGCAGTGATAGTTTTTCTTTATGTTGTTGTTTTTATGGATCTTTTGCTGTGTAAAAAATTATATTTGTTATGCAAGTCGCCTGACTTGGGTCAGTCTACCATTTCAGGCGGTTGGATGAATATCCTATGTCTCCTAACCCTTCTTTCCTTCTTCCCCGCCTCTTCTTCTTCCCCAATAGACCACCGCATGGGCCGTACGGATACTCCCCAACATGCGGTTGGATAAACATACTCTATGAACGAAAATTATGTGTCAGCGATAGGATGGCTGAGTTTGGTTTGTTCACATGCGATAGCACGTGTTAGTGAGGGTGCATTCCCTTGGTTGGGTTTGCGGCGTGCAGGAGCGACCGTGTGAGGGTGCGGTGCGACCGCGGCGTGCAGGAGCGACCGTGTGAGGGTGCGGTGCGACCGCGATAGCCGTGCGCAAGTGTACCTCCTTCTCATTTTGAAAACTTTAGGCAAGCTTGGGAAAAATTTGTGGCGAAGTTTGGCAATGCAAGGCCTAGACCCAAACAGGATAAGCACGTACGTACTAGGAGTACTAGTGTTAAAAAAGAAAGGCGGGTTTTCCTTTGCGGGATTTAATCAATACAAATCCTCGTTTCACGTGTCAATTAATGTGTATTTTTTCTCCAAAGACCAAAGAACTAACCATCTCACTCCTCATCGCTTGATTAATGCAGCGCCATGCAAACCAACCTTCTCACTTCTGCATGCATGCAAGGGATATTAATGTCCTTGGTTGCTAACACCATCAATTTTGCCTCGAGTTAGTGTTAGTGGCCCTTTGCAAATTGTAATTTTGATATACTGGCCTTGTGTACAAAAAAAATGGAGGTAGTAACTATATTTGACTTCCTTCCCCATTGCGGTGACATCGATGATATCTTTTTTTTGTGGTTTGGCGAAGTGCGTTCGACGGAGAACACCATTGAGGGAGACCACGGTAAGTTGGTCGCAAGTGTTGCCTGCAAGCTGAGACAACCGCCTTATTTGCATCAGGGAAGTCTGTTGAACCAAAGGACTAGTACTACTAGTGCGGTGAGATGGTTTCTCGAAGAAGACGATGGAGAAGCGGAGTCAGCGAAGAGTGAAATGATGGTTGCTTCGTCCGTGCTTTTGTGATTTGACGCCTCACTGCTTTGTGATTTGTGATAGAAGGGACAGGGGAGTAGACACTATGCTCTATACTGTACTACATGCGTCCAAGCATGGGAGAAAGAGGAGAGACGTTGCATTTTTCTATTCCTTCAATCAATCAATCAGGGAGCTTCGGTTCCATCTTTTTGGCTTTGGCAACACCGTCCACAATGGTTCCCATGATGCCAAAAGCTATTTTCACATTTGGCTACACATTGTGGATGCCCTTAACCGTACCACTTGGTTTTGCTCCTGTGTGCTATCTATACAAATATCAATTATATTGATCTAAAAAATTATAGAATCAAGATTAGTAAAAAGGAGGTGATTTTGCCGCGCGGATGGCGGGGGAGGTTTCTTATTTTTGGAGAACATTGTCCTGGCGGTTTGCTAACATGCGGTCCCACGTGTCAGTGCTTTACCAAGCCGATCCGCGTCCCACATGAGGCAGAACAACGGCAGAAGCAACACGTGGTTAAGTTGAAGAAGATGAGGGAGAAGTGGATTCAGCAACGAGTGAAATGATGGATGCTTCGTCCCTCCAACTTCTTTTTTTAGAATTATTACTTCGTCCCTCCAACTTAACTGCGGGAAAGTTGCAGCTTTGTGATTTGACGCCTCATTGCTCATTACTACGCCGGCGCCATGACTGAGGTGCTTCACCCGGCTACTCTGCACTGTATTCTGGTATGGCACGTGGACCCAGTAGCTTGATGTCCCACATGTCAGCAAAAGGGACTAGAAGATTTATGAAAGCGAGCGCTCCACTCTTACGACGGTGGAGTAGACGACACGTCGGTCCAGTGAACTGTCACTTGTACTGTATAGTACTATAGTTTTGCTGTTTCGCACGATCCATCGATACAAACCCAATTAAACAGGAAAGGGCGGGATTTTTCCCGCGTGGTAGATGATACTGGCCATACATTTCAAAGGCAATTTTAATGTATGCAAACTGAATAATTATAAGTAACAATATGATATCTAGTAAACCTAAAAACACATATGATTTATTGTGTTAGAGTGTAGTAGTAGTGCTGTAACATGCGAGAACGAGTAGAGATGTAGTTTTGGAGGGCGCCTATAGAGAGAAAAGCGTAATACAATCACCGAACTTCAGAATAGGGACAATTGCATTTTTACCCCTAGTTGGTTCCTACCCACGGGTTTTGCCCTTACTTTTCGAGCTTGCTCAGTTTTGCCCTTACTTTTTCCACCGAGGTCCCTCGAATGCCCTTTGACCGTTTGACCAAAACTTTGAAAATTCATAACTAATTCATACGAACTCAGAAAAATGCAAATAAGATATCAAAATGTTCACATAAACATTACCTTTATGGGCATATCATTTGCATTGAGGACAAAAGCATCGTTTAAACTACCTGAGGTAATTAATGTTATTAACATTATTAAAAATAAATAGGTATAAACAATATATTTTTCGTGAATAAAAATTATATGCAAATGTAGGTGATGTTTTCTGAACATCATGATACCTTATTTGCATTTTCCTGAGTTCATATCAACTTGTTATGAAGATTCCAAATAATGGTCAAAGTCGTTAGAACATCCATAAAAAGTTGATACAAACTCAGAAAAATGCAAATAAGTTATGAGGATGTTCAGAAAACATCACCTGCATTTGCATGTAATTTTTATTCATGAAAAAAATATTGTTTATACCTATTTATTTTTATAATGCTAATAACATTAATTACCTCAAGTAGTTTAAATGATTCTTTTTTCCTGAATGAAAATGATATGCCCATAAAGGTAATGTTTATCTGAACATTTTGATATCTTATTTGCATTTTTCTGAGTTCGTATGAATTAGTTATGAATTTTCAAAGTTTTGGTCAAACGGTCAAAGGGCATTCGAGGGACCTCAATGGAAAAAATAAGGGCAAAACTGAGCAAGCTCGAAAAGTAAGGGCAAAACCCGTGGGTAGGAACCAACTAAGGGTAAAAATGTAATTGTCCCTTCAGAATAAGCTGATTACGGTCACTATATACGTTTTGCAGTGATTATACGGTCACTTGCTCACGGTTCAGCATCGGATTGCACTTTGTTGACCGGCCAAATAGTCTGCGTGGTGCCATGTTGACTAGTTAAATTGACCATGTTCCTTGTGGATCCCACCTGTCAGTTCGCATAGTGAAAATCTCAGATAAACACAAATTTACGCAAGCACGACAAGGCTCCAACACGTGCGCGGGAATCACCTGGTTGTGTATGTGTCTGTCAGGGCCTGATGTGTGCGCATGCACATGTAGGTTGAGCACTTGAGAGTGAGAGTGTGTGTTGGTCGTGTGGTGTACTGGTGTGTGCATGCATGCGTGTGTGTGTGCGTGTGAGTGTTGCGTGCATGCGTGGCTACGTGTGTACGTGTGAGTGTTGCATGGATGCAGTTCGTGTGCATGCGTGCGTGTGTGTATAATCACCACACCAGCTCCTGTGTGTTAAAACAGACGGCTTGGCATACCAATACAAGGCCACCTTGTCCGTTGTGCCCGCGGTCATGACTTCGAACCACCGTCCAAATTTTTTTTCATTTGTTTTCATTCTTACTAGCAAGATGCCCGTGTGTTGCATGTACCATCAAGATGCATTTGTATGACTTGTTTATCTTGTGAGAGAAAAGGATGAACGAGGGAAGGCCTTATTTGCAAATATGGAGAGGTGTGTGGGTACCTTTTTTCAAAATTGCCATGGTTTCTTTCCAATCCGTCAGATATAAATCGGACGGCCTATATTGCAGGATGGTAGGCACACCATCATCACCAACTCTGTTTTTTATAAGAGTGTATATTTTATGTATGTTATAAGAGTGTAGATGTAGAGTAGATACAAGTCGACAGGTGGGCACGATGGTAGTGAGATAATGTGATGCAACACTAGAGGTGCCACGTGGAGCGTTTAACTGGTCAACTACTCATGTCATGAGCAAATACAGAGTTGTACGGTTAGCCCGTGACTGTATAATAACCACTAAATGTAAATGGTGACCGTAATGAGTGGATTCTGAAGTCCAATGTGCGTACCGTGCTTTTGCTTCAAATACAATGATCGTCATTGCATATATCGCGAGAGAAAGATGAAACATGCGTGAATTTTCTGGGGGCTTACTTTTAGAGGACCTGGAGATAGTTTTGTGTGCATACGTGAAAGGGGCGTACATGGGGGGTATGCGATGGAGAGAGAGATGCTCTTCGTTTCTCTTTATTATGACTAACTTTGTATATAGTATAAAAATATACAAATTTACAGTGCGGAATAAATATCATTGTGGGCACCATGCAATGCAAATTAGCGTTCGTACTCCTCCATATAACTTTGTAATTTTGTATATATGTAGAAACTCTAAAATAATTTTTTGGCCACACTTTATTCAAAAGGAATGTTGTATGCGAAATAAACGTGAAGAGAGGGCTTTTTAGATCAATGGGGTACGTGATGTAACATGTGTGAATGTGTAGTTGATGCATTTGGCGGGGCCTAGAGAGGTATGTGTGTGTATTAAGTCTTCGAGAGAGGCATGGATAGAGGGGCCGATGGGGGGCGTGGGAGAGATAGCACGAGAAATGAGAGTGGTCTAGAGAGAGAGAGAGACAAATATGATGTCACGACGAGAGATTCCATTCCCTTGAGTGTGTATATGCAAGGGGGGGGGATAGAGGCACCAGGAGAAATTTTCTGTGTGTGTGTGGTGTTTGTGTTGGTATGTGTGGGTGTGAGAAGATAATGATACGTGGGGGCAGAGGGTGTGTCACCGCGTGAGGTCCGGTGGGTCGAGGTGAGGCCCTTCGTTCGGTTCCGTCCTGCGCCACATTGGTCGGCCCGTGACGCATTTAGGAAGACCCATGGATGACTAGTCGTACAAGACAATGTCGGATTTGGGGTTCCGGCAGACCCTCTAGATTCGAACACTGGGGTGCGCGTGGAGATTTAGCCCTCTGCCTACCTACACCTCACCGCCTCGCTACGAACTAAGCAATCAAAGGAACAACACAAGAGACACAGAGTTTATACTGGTTCAGGCCACCATTGTGGTGTAATACCCTACTCCAGTGTGTGGTGTCGTGGATTGCCTCTTGGACTGATGGTGAACAATACAAGGGAAGAACGGCCTCGCGAGGGGAGGGGTTCTTGCGTTGGTGGTTCTGGCTAAGGTTCGACTGGTCCCTCCCTGCCTTAAGAGTGGCTAGTCCTATTTATAGACAAGGGCCCTGGGCCTCTTCCAAAATATTGAGCGGGAAGGGCGCCAACAGTTGGCCATTTTGAAGGGGAACATCTAGTACACTTATCCTGACTAAAGTTGGTCCTCGCCTGTCAAAGGCTCTGGTGGTGACGCCTTCCTAGGCTCCACGATGACTTCCTTCCTGCCGTTGCGACGGCCTTGGTCTTGTTGCACCGAAATGGATGCCCTTGCTTGATGCCCTTGCCTGCGCTTGCTCCCTTTGCACCAAAGAGGAAAGAAGGACACTGCGCGGGCTGGCGCCCTCCTGGCGCCCTTGGTTGTCATGGCTTGCGTCATGGGCACCTCGCGTGGTACCCTGCCTTGATCTCTCCGCCTCCTCGCGAGCCAGCCTGACGAGATCGTGCCTGAGGAAGCCTCCTGCCGTCCGCCCCGCGAGGCCTGGCCCCTCGCGAGGGTCTTGAGCTTGTGTTGACGAAGATGGGCCACGCTGGGCCGCCCCTTGAGCCACGCCGCAGGCCGCAGGCAGGCAAGTCTGGGGAGCCCCGTTCCCAGAACGCCGACAGTAGCCCCCGGGCCCAAGGCGCGCCCGGACTTGGCTGAGCAGAGAGGCGAAGGGGCAAGCACGAAGCGCCTCGGGCGCCGCATGGCGGTTGGTTGGACGTGGGCGCCTCAGCAATCCGCGTGCATCAAAAGAGCGGCGTCTGCCTAGGCTTTGCTTCCCTTGCTTCCTCCGGTCATTGCCCAGATCCCCTTTCTTGCGCCCTTCCCTTCTTCCTCCGAAATCTTCAGATCTACTTGACCGCGCACCTTAGCAAGCCATGGCGCCTCGCCAGACCCCGACCGAAGCTTGGTATTCGCCCGCCTTGGACTTGCCGAACGTGTCGGAGGCGAGCCTTGCCCGGATACGCCGGATGGTGGTGGTGCAAGGCATCGACGGGGCGCAGGTGTTCAAGGCCAGCTTCGCCCCTCCTGAGGCCCAAGGGAGCACCTTCTACCCGCACTTCGTAAGCGCCATTGCTTCCGGTCTGGTACCTCCTTTCTCCGAGTTCTTCTTCTCTGTCCTCCGCCATTACGACCTGCAAGCTCTGCACCTCCACCCCAACTCTGTCCTTCTTTTGGCGATCTTCGCATATTATTGCGAGGCTCATGTCGGGGTGCAGCCTTCGGTGGCCTTGCTGCGCCACTACTTCTCCCTCCGGCTCTCTCACGGTCCTCTCTCCGCGTGCGTGAGCTTCGTCGCGTATGGCGGCTCCAACGCCATCTCGAAGCCCGAGAAGAGGATTGAGGGCTACAAGAGCAAGTGGGTCATGGTGGATGCTGGGCGCATCCACCCTCGGCTGATTCTACCGACGGAGAAGCCCACGAGCTCCGATGATTGGTCTCGTGCGGAACTCGCGGACCCCCGCGCAAAGCCGGTGTTGGAGAAGATGGACGCGGATCTGAGGCCGGGGAACATGATGACGGTGAAGCTGACCGGCGCGTCGCTCCTGAGGGAGTTCCTGGAGCATCAGGTGGCCCCTCTTTGCAAGTATTCGCTCCCGCTGTGGAGGCCCCGCCTGAGCCCCGAAGTTTTGGCCGACGAAGATCTGGTTGCGGTCCTCCAATCTTTGGTCGGAGGGGACGTGGCGAGGCTGGAGGGCGCCCCCGTACCCCTGTTTCTCCGAGATGATTGGGAGAAGGTGGTTGACTCCATGCCCGTCTTTAATGGGGACAGGCCCGTGCTCGCGGTGGCTCCCGAGGACCCGGCGGCCCAGGCGACATTGAACGTGTCCTCCGGCGACTCTAGCGAAGAGGAGGAGGAAGAGGAGCGGGAAGGGGGGCCTGACTCCGTGGCTACCAACGAGGAGTCGAGAGCGCCTCTTCCCCAGTGCAGGCCCCGCGCTCTCCGCCTGCCACCGAACGACGATGAGGATGATGACGAGCGGGGTGGCGGGAGTTTGCCCCCGATCTTGAAGAAGGCCAGGTCTGGGCTGATCCCCCTCGGGTCTGCCCCGGCTCAAGGGCGATCTGCAGATGTGCCTCCTGCTTCCGAACCTCGCGAGGCTGATCCCAGCAGCCGGCTCTCGGGCTTCAAGTACGGCCAGAGGTTGCTCGAGCTCACGAGCAGCGACGAGTAAGTGCTCGATTCTTGTCTTGTTCCTGGCTTTGTCGTTGAGGCTTGACGTCTGTATCTCTTGGCTAGGATGGCGCCTGCGGTGAAGAAACTGAAGGGGGCTCCTGAGGCTCCGTCTGGGGCAGCACCTCTGCCCACGAAGGGAGGTGGCTGCGAGGCACGGGCTTCTCCTGCCTAGTCGTCCTCGCGAGGCCTGGTGGAGCTAGCTGGGGCGAGCCCAGCCCCCATGGCCCAAGCGACTCCTGAGATATCCCTGCCTGATGCCGTCGCCATAGCTGTTGGGGCGCAGCAGGTCCTGCCTCAGGGTCATGTGGTTATGCTGTCGTCCTCTCCTCCTACTCCACCAACTGCTGTCTCTCCGACCCCTTCCACCGTCTTGGATCGCACTGCTGCCGAACTGGACTGGCTGCGGCAAGACCTTCTAGGTGCCGACCCTCGCTTGGTGGCCGGGCGCTTGGAGCTGGCTTCTGGCTGGATTCGTTCCGACGCTTCGATTCGAGCGGCACTGGTTCAGGCCTCGACGGCTTGCGATGAGGAGAAGCTGGCCGTCCATGAAGCGAAGACTGCTCGCGACACCGCCTTGGGAGAGGCGGCTGATGCCCTAAGGCCGTTGCAAGGCGCTGGAGAGCGAACTGTAGGGCCTGCGGGACCAGCTTGCCGAGGAGGCCCGCATCCGTCAGGAGAAGGAAGAAGGCCTGAAGGCTCGCGAGGCGGCCATCAAGGACCGAGACGCCAATCTTAACAAGCACCGCGACCGCCTGGGCGTACTGGAGCAGGAGTTAGAGGCGTGGAAGGTGTAGCTGGACGGCAAGGCGCGGGTCCTTGCCGAGGACCGCGAGGCCTTCGCGGAGACGGAGGTGAAGGTTCGCGGCTTGCTGAAGTCGCTCTATGATAGCGGCCTGGAAAGCCCGCTGGCCGGCGCCGAGGACGGCCCCGCCAAGCTACTACCCTTCATGGTCCGTGCCCTTGAAGATGTCACCCCTGGCCTTGGCCCTACGGCCGAGGCCGAGGCGCGCGTCTTGTCTTCTGCAGCGCTGACGCGGGTCCTTACCCACGTCTACCTTCGTGACCCCAACGTCGACCTCGACAGCCTGCTGGAGCCAGCGAGCGGCGAGCTTGCCGCTGCTGCTGCTGAGGCCGTGAAGGGTCGCGCGGAGGCCCTGTTGTCGAAGTTCTAGGCCTTCAGCACCAAGCAGAAGCGAGGCGTTGCCGGTCCTGTGGCCCCACAAGGCGAACCCGCTCCGCGCAGCTCCGCCGCCAACGAATGACTCCGTTGTGGCTCTTGTTCTGCTTTAAGTTCCTGCAACATGCACCATGCCTCGGGGAGGCGTTTAAACTTGCGTTTGGCGTCGTGATAACAGTTATGGACTGTAATATTTGCTTTTGAATTCCTTGAAATTTGCGCTCTTCCTACTTGCTTATGTTCTACGCCGACAGAGCCCGGCCCCGCGTATACCTTAGTCGCCGTTAGCCCCGACCGGAAACCAGGATGGGACCAAGGAGTGAGGGGCTACGTGACAAGTTAGGCTCCTGAGTCACGATGCTCAGGAGTCCCCCTTGGCGCACGAACAACAAGTAGGGAGGTGAGATGTGTGGGTGAATCTACCATTCTACGTCTGCAGAGCCCGGCCCCGCGCATACCTCAACCGTTGTTAGCCTTTCGGAACTAAGGAGTGAGGGGCTACATGACCAGTTAGGCTCCTGAGTCGTGATGCTCAAGAGTCCCCCTTGACGTTCAAACGACCTTTGTACCTTGGCTCCGCTCGGGGAGAGACGCACGACGAACCAGGCCCGGAGGGTCTGGCTAGGTGGCGTACGCCTGGGCGTGACCCAGGCGCAGCCCCCGTGCCCAGCCCCCTCGCGCGGTGCTCCCGAGGGGAGGCATTGCGATGAGGCCAGACACTGAGCTCGGGGCTCCCTGAGGTTGATGCGGCCAGGGGCCACCCTTAGTTGTTTATCACCAGCGCGGAGCATAGCGCTTCCGTATGTGTACGGGCATAGCCGCTCCTCGGCAGTGTCGTCAGCCAGCACGGAGCATGGTGCTTCCACTGGTGCGTGGGAGGGGGCTCCCCTCCGGGAGGAGCCCCCGGGGCGTGTATAGCCATGCCCTGACACGTGGCCGGCACGATAGGGCATGAGGAGGTGTATCTGGGCACCCGTGAGCCAGTGCGGGACTCACGGGGCCTTACCTCAAGGCGGGTTGCGCCTGGCACTGGGCCTTAACTTGTGATGTGTTCCTGCAATTTTGGCCAGATGTCGTTGCTCTACGTCCTCGGGTCCCGGCCCTCGAGCGAGTCTCAGCCGTTGCTGGTTTGCCAGGGCGCGATGTCGTGGACAAAGCCAGAGGGTGAGGGCTGGAGAGCCAGTAGGAGCCCCGAGTCACGATGCTCAGGTACCCCCCTTTAACGCACAAGCTTGGTTAGATGTCGACGCTCTACGTCCTCGGGTCCCGGCCCTCGAGCAAGTCTCAGCCGTCGCTGGTTTGCCAAGGCACGATGCCGTGGACAAAGCCAGAGGGTGAGGGCTGGA